>NC_134694.1:52747903-52755403 GCF_050947455.1 Rhinoderma darwinii
ATATATATATATATATATACACACACACACACACAATATATATATATATATATATATATACACACACACACACACACACAGTATATATACATACACACACACACAATATATATATATATATACATACATACATACATACACACACACACACATGTATATATATATATATATATATAAGAAATGCCTCCCGATCTGACCCCCTTAGACTTTTATCTTTGGGGTCATCTGAAGGCAATTGTCTATGCTGTGAAGATACGAGATGTGCAGCAACTGAAACTACGGATACTGGAAGCCTGTGCTAGCATTTCTTCTGCGGTGTTGCTATCAGTGTGTGAAGAGTGGGAGAAGAGGGTTGCATTGACAATCCAACACAATGGGCAGCACTTTGAACACATTTTATAAGTGGTCAGAAACTTGTAAATAACTCATGAAAGAATAAAGTAACGTTAAAACCAAGCACACCATTGTTTTACTTGTGAAATTCTCGATAAGTTTGATGTGTCACATGACCCTCTTCCCATTGAAAAAACTAAAGTTGGATACAAAATGGCCGACTTCAAAATGGCCGCCATGGTCAACACCCAGCTTGAAAAGTTTCCCCCCTCCCATATACTAATGTGCCACAAACAGGAAGTTAATATCACCAACCATTCCCATTTTATTTAGGTGTATCCATATAAAATGGCCCACCCTGTATATATGTATATATATATATATATATATATACATACAAACAAACACACACATATACACACACACACTATATATATATATATATACACACACACACACATATATATATACACAAACACACACACACATATATATACACACACATATATATATACACACACATACTGTGTGTGTGTGTGTGTGTGTGTGTGTGTGTGTGTGTGTGTGTGTGTGTGTGTGTGTGTGTATCTATATATATATATATAGTGTGCGTGTGTGTATATATATATACTCTTTCTGAGCTTGGTGGTTTAAGTGGCTTGTGAACTAAGTGGAGTTCTAAAACCGGAGTTGAAGCCCCAGTAAGTACTCTTCTTTTTCTTTGACAATTGTTCGCTGTTTTGGTGTAACTTGGATAATGGATAGCAAGATTGGAGGTTTTCTTCAGTGCACAGTTTGTCATATGTATACACGACTGGAGCCGGAGTTCCAGGGTGAATATCTCTGTGGCAGATGTGAGCATGTTGTTCACCTGGAAGCTCGTATTAGAGATCTGGAGGAGCAGAATGCAACACTGAGGAGGATAGACAATTTTGAGCGGAGCTTGCTGCTCACAGAGCATGCAGTTAGTGGGTTAGAACTGGAGGGTGAAGACATGGGTGAGCAGGATCAGGTAAGTAGCTGGGTTAATGTAGTTAGGGGCAGTAGAAAGGGGTCAAAGACAAGGAAGGCCGATCCGGTTTCTGGCATTCCAAGCAAAATTGCCAGGTTGGGTGATGATGCGAGGGTGTCAGTCTCAGAAAAGGCAGCCCTAGTGGATACTGATCTCCCTAACAGCCGGGAGAACAGCCCAGCTAGTAGTCGGCGGGATGGTAATGCAGGCAAGCCAAGACAATTGATAGTTGTAGGGGATTCTATAATCAGGAAGACGGATAGAATAATTTGTCGCCAAGACCGCCTCAACCGAATGGTTTGCTGTCTCCCTGGTGCCAGGGTTCGGCATGTGGTGGAACGGGTGGACAAATTGCTGGGAGGGGCTGGTGATGATCCAGCTGTCGTGGTCCATCTCGGTACCAACGACAGAATAAATGGTAGGTGGAGGAGCCTTAAGAATAATTTTAAAGAACTAGGCTACAAGCTGAAGGGAAGGACCTCCAAGGTTGTATTCTCAGGAATACTGCCTGTGCCATGCGCATCACAGGGAGCTCAGGGAGTTAAATGCATGGCTGAAGTCTTGGTGTAGAGGAGAAGGATTTGGGTTCCTAGAGCACTGGGCTGACTTTTCATTGGGGTACAAACTGTATTCTGCAGATGATTTGCACCTAAATGGAAGGGGGTCCGCTGTGCTGGGGGAGAGAATTCTAGCTGGGGTGGCGGAGTGTTTAAACTAGGGCTGAGGAGGGAGGTCAATGTAGAAAAAAAAGGGGTAGCCAGGTTAGAGAGGGGTCAGACTATATTGGTGGGGGGAGAAACAGAATGTGGGGAGAGGACTAGACAACAAGATAAGGAGATCCTTTCGTTGCAAAACATCAGTGTAAATAAAAAGGACCGATTAATGTCAAATCACATTTCTGATAATAAAAGTGAAAAACTGACAGGCAAGTTAAAGTGTATGTTCACAAATGCCAGAAGTCTAGCAAGCAAAATGGGGGAGCTGGAGGCCTTGATACTGGAAGAAAATATAGATATAGTTGGTGTTGCTAAACATGGCTGGACTCTTCACATGACTGGGCTGTAAATCTACAGGGTTTTACACTTTTTCGTAAAGGACAGGACAAATAGGAAAGGTGGTGGTTTATGTCTGTATGTGAAAAGTGATATGAAGGCGAGTGTGAAAGAGACAATAGTGGGTGAAGACTGTGAGGAGGTTGAAACCTTGTGGGTGGAACTAGAAAGGGAGGTAAACACTGAAAAAATTACTTTTGGTGTAATCTATAGACCCCCCAATATAACTGAGGAGATGGAAGGTCAGATATATAAACAGATGGAGCAGGCTGCACAGGCGGGTACTGTAGTGATAATGGGAGATTTTAATTTCCGGGATATTAATTGGTGTCATGGTTCGGCTTCAACTGCAAAGGGGAGACATTTCCTCAACCTGTTGCAGGAAAATTTTATGGGCCAGTTTGTGGAAGACCCGACTAGAGGTGAAGCTCTGTTGGATCTGGTCATTTCTAATAATGCAGATCTTGTTGGGAATGTCAATGTTCGTGAAAACCTCGGTAACAGTGATCATAATATAGTTACATTTTACCTATACTGTAAAAAACAAACGCAGGCTGGGAGGGCAAAAACATTTAATTTTAAGAAAGCCAATTCCCCAGGATGAGGGCTGCAATTCAGGATATAGACTGGGAAGAAACTAATGTCAAATAATGGAAACAAATGATAAATGGGAGATTTTCAAATCTACTTTGAGTTATTATAGTGCAAAATTTATTCCTACAGGTAATAAGTATAAACGACTCAAATTAAACCCCACATGGCTTACACCTTCTGTGAAAGGGGCAATACATGACAAAAAAAGGGCATTTAAAAAATACAAATCTGAGGGTACAGCTGTAGCTTTGTAAAATATAAAGAGCTTAATAAAATCTGTAAAAATGTAATAAAATTAGCAAAAATACAAAATGAAAGGCAGGTGGCCAAGGATAGTAAAACAAATCCTAAAAAATTCTTCAAGCATATAAATGCAAAAAAGCCAAGGTCTGAACATGTAGGACCCCTAGATAATGGTAATGGGGAGTTGATCACAGGGGATCAAGAGAAGGCAGAGTTACTAAATGGGTTCTTTAGCTCTGTATATACAACAGAAGAAAGAGCAGCTGATGTAGCCGGTGCCAGTGCTGTTAATATATCAGTTGATATACTGAATTGGATGAATGTAGAGATGGTCCAAACTAAATTAAATAAAATAAATGTGCACAAGGCTCCGGGACCAGATGGGTTACACCCTAGAATTCTTAAAGAGCTTAGTTCAGTTATTTCTGTCCCCCTTTTCATAATATTCAGAGAATCTCTAGTGACTGGTATAGTGCCAAGGGACTGGCGCAGGGCAAATGTGGTGCCTATTTTCAAAAAGGGCTCTAGGTCTTCCCCGGGTAATTATAGACCAGTAAGCTTAACATCCATCGTGGGGAAAATGTTTGAGGGGCTATTGAGGGACTATATACAGGATTATGTGACAATAAATAGCATTATAAGTGACAGCCAGCATGGTTTTACTAAGGACAGAAGTTGTCAAACTAACCTAATCTGTTTTTATGAAGAGGTGAGCAGAAGTCTAGACAGAGGGGCCGCTGTGGATTTAGTGTTTTTAGACTTTGCAAAGGCATTTGACACTGTCCCCCATAGACGCCTAATGGGTAAATTAAGGACTATAGGTTTAGAAAATATAGTTTGTAATTGGATTGAGAATTGGCTCAAGGACCGTATCCAGAGGGTTGTGGTCAATGATTCCTTCTCTGAATGGTCCCCGGTTATAAGTGGTGTACCCCAGGGTTCAGTGCTGGGACCACTATTATTCAACTTATTTATTAATGATATAGAGGAAGGGATTAATAGCACTATTTCTATTTTTGCAGATGACACCAAGCTATGTAATATAGTTCAGACTATGGAAGATGTTCATGAATTACAGGCAGATTTAAACAAACTAAGTGTTTGGGCGTCCACTTGGCAAATGAAGTTTAATGTAGATAAATGTAAAGTTATGCATCTTGGTACCAACAACCTGCATGCATCATATGTCCTAGGGGGCGCTACACTGGCGGATTCACTTGTTGAGAAGGATCTGGGTGTACTTGTAAATCATAAACTCAATAACAGCATGCAGTGTCAATCAGCTGCTTCAAAGGCCAGCAGGATATTGTCGTGTATTAAAAGAGGCATGGACTCACGGGACAGGGATGTAATAATGCCACTTTACAAAGCATTAGTGAGGCCTCATCTAGAATATGCAGTTCAGTTCTGGGCTCCAGTTCATAGAAAGGATGCCCTGGAGTTGGAAAAAATACAAAGAAGAGCAACGAAGCTAATTAGGGGCATGGAGAATTTAAGTTATGAGGAAAGATTGAAAGAATTAAACCTATTTAGCCTTGAAAAAAGAAGACTAAGGGGGGACATGATTAACTTATATAAATATATTAATGGCACATACAAAAAATATGGTGAAATCCTGTTCCTTGTAAAACCCCCTCAAAAAACAAGGGGGCACTCCCTCCGTCTGGAGAAAAAAAGGTTCAAGCTGCAGAGGCGACAAGGCTTCTTTACAGTGAGAACTGTGAATTTATGGAATAGCCTACCGCAGGAGCTGGTCACAGCAGGGACAGTAGATGGCTTTAAAAAAGGGTTAGATAATTTCCTAGAACAAAAAAATATTAGCTCCTATGTGTAGAAATTTTTCCTTCCCTTTTCCCTTCCCTTGGTTGAACTTGATGGACATGTGTCTTTTTTCAGCCGTACTAACTATGTAACTATGTAACTATAGTGTGTGTGTATATATATATATATATATATATATATATATATATATATATATATATATATATATATATATAGATAGTGTGTGTATATATATATATATATATATATACATATATATATATATACACACACACACACTATATATACACACACCCACATATATATATATATATATATATATATACACACACACACACATATATATATATATATATGTAGAAGAAGAAAATAGAAGAAGAAAATTTGCAGCACTCCAACATGAAAAAAGTGGTGGTTTATTCAATCCAAAACAACAGCAACGTTTCAATCCTACAATAGGATCTTTATCAAGCCTAGTGACACATCTACTCAGCAAGCTTATATATGGTTGAGACTATTTTACATAATTGGCCTCATTATAAAACAATAAAGTGTAAAGTGTATGAAAGCATACATAATACATTGTGTACGGTATCATCATAAAAATAAACATGATACAGAAAATACAGGAGTGTGTATGTGACATCGTGAGTAACAATACATAATAACAAAAACATTAAAAACAACTGATTACATCATAATCATTTATGCAGCAGTGGTGTAAAATCTATCGTCATATCGTCACTCACCAATCAGAACTTCAGATTTAACTAGTCAGTCATTGGTATATATATTCGTAAGAGTGTGTTGCAGCAATCAGCTGCAGCCCTCGTGGTAATTGAAGTTTGACACATCAGTGTAATCCCCCGAGGCGGAAGTGTATCATCATTCAGCAGCAGAGAGCATCGATCGCATCCATATGATGTAATGCATGTCAATGCGTTCCACTGAACTGACCCGTATGTAACGGCATCATAGGTTGCTAAGCAACTGTTGTAACTCTGCTATGGATACCTATTGACAAGGCTATGTCAGACAAAAAGTCAATGACTGTAAAACATACAGGTATATTAGTCAGTGCTCCTCATGGTAAGTGATGGAGATATTAAGGATATCTAAAAGTAACTTTATATCGGCTTTTTATAGACGATCCACACGTGGGTTCAAAGATCTCTGTTTACAATCAAGTATCCAGAACGATCTTGTTCCCAGAGTTATGGGACCACATAGCCACGTCTTCACGTGTCTAGGATGTCCCATTACCATAATACGTGTAACGGACCCATATTGTCACATCAGTGACATAATGTCTCATAGAGCATAAGTCATAAAAAATATATGTGAATCCTTCTCACTTTTCTTGCAAAGACTTATAATATCTCTCTATCACTTTGAAACCTAATAGGAGACTAGAAACAATTCAACAAATAATAAACATATTTTATTGATACAATAAGACTTAATGAATTGAACACAGCCCTGTCAGATATCATAGCACAGTAACATTACAATTTGAAAAAAATCAATCAAAGAAGTTCCGAAATTCTGTTGGGAGTGGTATTCCAATCTAAAAAAATACAAAACATAAAAATTTTTAGTATTTATCAAACATTGACAGTAAATACGAAATATAGATATTGATGTTAATGTGTCAACGATCATCATACCGAAGAGGACATCTAAAGAACTCAAGGAAAAAGAGCATGAGGACATCATAAGGCTATTCTATCTACAACGAATTCTATATTAAGCCCACAAGGTTTTAAGGTGTTCAATAAAAATATCCATCTCAATTCTTTTTTGTGTAAAGCCAGATGGCGATCACCGCCAAATTGTGATGGAGGAACATGGTCCAGAATCATGAATGTTAGATCCCTTTCATTGTGACCATGTTCCGAAAAATGTTTAGCTACAGGTAAGTCAAGTTTCTTTTTACGTATAGAGAAACGATGATTGTTTAGACGAGTTTTAAAGGCACAGGTGGTTTCACCCACATATAGGAGGCCACAGGGACACCATAGCACATATATGACCCAGTCTGAGTCACAGGTGAAATTGTGTTTAATTTTGAACTGTTGTCCAGTCAATGGATGTCTAAAAAATTCACCTTTGCACATCAAGGCACAATTGACACATCTGTAACATGGAATATTGCCCGGTTTTAGTGGTTTAAAGATAGGTTGTGTCGCTTTCTTATGTTCTGGCATTCTGGTTTTCACCAGTCTATCACGAAGATTTTGTGAGCGTCTATAAGACATAAGTGGACCATTATTCAATACATCTATGTGTCCAAAGCTATTACTGATTATTGGCCAATCAGTTTTAGACATCCATTGACTGGACAACAGTTCAAAATTAAACACAATTTCACCTGTGACTCAGACTGGGTCATATATGTGCTATGGTGTCCCTGTGGCCTCCTATATGTGGGTGAAACCACCTGTGCCTTTAAAACTCGTCTAAACAATCATCGTTTCTCTATAC
>NC_134694.1:53110403-53137903 GCF_050947455.1 Rhinoderma darwinii
GCAAAAGAGGGGTACCCTTTTAGAAAAGACAACAGAGTCAGGTGTCATATTGTTCGGCTCTGCAAGGTGAACGAATGGACGCCTAGCTCGCGTCATTCGGACCCACGGAAATCCGTGTCATATCTATTTTTAGATGGATTTCTGAAAAAACACAGATTAATTGGTAAACGCACTTATCTTATATTCATCAGTGCCTTCTACCTAAAACTCGGTCATTTCAAAAATCCACATCCAAACAGCTACTGCATGCATGCCTATCACCCCTAATTTTTTAGGATAGGTCAGAGTGTTAAGGGCTACATGTGTAATAAATATAAGGGATATTCAACGGTTAGTTTTGGAGATATTAATTTTGTAATAAAAACAAATTAATAAGGGAATTCCACCATGTTTATTGGGCAAAAGAGGGGTACCCTTTTAGAAAAGACAACAGAGTCAGGTGTCATATTGTTCGGCTCTGCAAGGTGAACGAATGGACGCCTAGCTCGCATCATTCGGACGCACGGAAATCCGTGTCATATCTATTTTTAGATGGATTTCTGAAAAAACACAGATTAATTGGTAAACGCACTTATCTTATATTCATCAGTGCCTTCTACCTAAAACTCGGTCATTTCAAAAATTTAAATCCAAACAGCTACTGCATGCATGCCTATCACCCCTTCCAAAGCCCTGTTATGGGATACACTCAAAAAAGTGTTACAAACCCTCACAGGAGTTATGGGGGGGGGCTGACTTATATTTTGGGGTGACTACCACAACATGTCAAGAAATGCACTCTGGGTGCAATATGTGTCCAGGGGCTTTAAAGATCTTTCTCGTGTGATAATACCATGTCTAATCTGATTTCATATGGATCTGTGTAAAAACACAGATTAATTGGTAAACGCACTTATCTTATATTCATCAGTGCCTTCTACCAAAAACTCGGTCATTTCAAAAATCCACATCCAAACAGCTACTGCATGCATGCCTATCACCCCTAATTTTTTAGGATAGGTCAGAGTGTTAAGGGCTACATGTGTAATAAATATAAGGGATATTCAACGGTTAGTTTTGGAGATATTAATTTTGTAATAAAAACAAATTAATAAGGGAATTCCACCATGTTTATTGGGCAAAAGAGGGGTACCCTTTTAGAAAAGACGACAGAGTCAGGTGTCATATTGTTCGGCTCTGCAAGGTGAACGAATGGACGCCTAGCTCGCGTCATTCGGACCCACGGAAATCCGTGTCATATCTATTTTTAGATGGATTTCTGAAAAAACACAGATTAATTGGTAAACGCACTTATCTTATATTCATCAGTGCCTTCTACCTAAAACTCGGTCATTTCAAAAATCCACATCCAAACAGCTACTGCATGCATGCCTATCACCCCTAATTTTTTAGGATAGGTCAGAGTGTTAAGGGCTACATGTGTAATAAATATAAGGGATATTCAACGGTTAGTTTTGGAGATATTAATTTTGTAATAAAAACAAATTAATAAGGGAATTCCACCATGTTTATTGGGCAAAAGAGGGGTACCCTTTTAGAAAAGACAACAGAGTCAGGTGTCATATTGTTCGGCTCTGCAAGGTGAACGAATGGACGCCTAGCTCGCGTCATTCGGACGCACGGAAATCCGTGTCATATCTATTTTTAGATGGATTTCTGAAAAAACACAGATTAATTGGTAAACGCACTTATCTTATATTCATCAGTGCCTTCTACCTAAAACTCGGTCATTTCAAAAATTTAAATCCAAACAGCTACTGCATGCATGCCTATCACCCCTTCCAAAGCCCTGTTATGGGATACACTCAAAAAAGTGTTACAAACCCTCACAGGAGTTATGGGGGGGGGCTGACTTATATTTTGGGGTGACTACCACAAAATGTCAAGAAATGCACTCTGGGTGCAATATGTGTCCAGGGGCTTTAAAGATCTTTCTCGTGTGATAATACCATGTCTAATCTGATTTCATATGGATCTGTGTAAAAACACAGATTAATTGGTAAACGCACTTATCTTATATTCATCAGTGCCTTCTACCAAAAACTCTGTCATTTCAAAAATCCACATCCAAACAGCTACTGCATGCATGCCTATCACCCCTAATTTTTTAGGATAGGTCAGAGTGTTAAGGGCTACATGTGTAATAAATATAAGGGATATTCAACGGTTAGTTTTGGAGATATTAATTTTGTAATAAAAATAAATTAATAAGGGAATTCCACCATGTTTATTGGGCAAAAGAGGGGTACCCTTTTAGAAAAGACGACAGAGTCAGGTGTCATATTGTTCGGCTCTGCAAGGTGAACGAATGGACGCCTAGCTCGCGTCCATCGGACCCACGAAAATCTGTGTCATATCTATTTTTAGATGGATTTCTGAAAAAACACAGATTAATTGGTAAACGCACTTATCTTATATTCATCAGTGCCTTCTACCTAAAACTCGGTCATTTCAAAAATCCACATCCAAACAGCTACTGCATGCATGCCTATCACCCCTAATTTTTTAGGATAGGTCAGAGTGTTAAGGGCTACATGTGTAATAAATATAAGGGATATTCAACGGTTAGTTTTGGAGATATTAATTTTGTAATAAAAATAAATTAATAAGGGAATTCCACCATGTTTATTGGGCAAAAGAGGGGTACCCTTTTAGAAAAGACGACAGAGTCAGGTGTCATATTGTTCGGCTCTGCAAGGTGAACGAATGGACGCCTAGCTCGCGTCCATCGGACCCACGAAAATCTGTGTCATATCTATTTTTAGATGGATTTCTGAAAAAACACAGATTAATTGGTAAACGCACTTATCTTATATTCATCAGTGCCTTCTACCTAAAACTCGGTCATTTCAAAAATCCACATCCAAACAGCTACTGCATGCATGCCTATCACCCCTAATTTTTTAGGATAGGTCAGAGTGTTAAGGGCTACATGTGTATTAAATATAAGGGATATTCAACGGTTAGTTTTGGAGATATTAATTTTGTAATAAAAATAAATTAATAAGGGAATTCCACCATGTTTATTGGGCAAAAGAGGGGTACCCTTTTAGAAAAGACGACAGAGTCAGGTGTCATATTGTTCGGCTCTGCAAGGTGAACGAATGGACGCCTAGCTCGCGTCCATCGGACCCACGAAAATCTGTGTCATATCTATTTTTAGATGGATTTCTGAAAAAACACAGATTAATTGGTAAACGCACTTATCTTATATTCATCAGTGCCTTCTACCAAAAACTCGGTCATTTCAAAAATTCACATCCAAACAGCTACTGCATGCATGCCTATCACCCCTAATTTTTTAGGATAGGTCAGAGTGTTAAGGGCTACATGTGTAATAAATATAAGGGATATTCAACGGTTAGTTTTGGAGATATTAATTTTGTAATAAAAATAAATTAATAAGGGAATTCCACCATGTTTATTGGGCAAAAGAGGGGTACCCTTTTAGAAAAGACGACAGAGTCAGGTGTCATATTGTTCGGCTCTGCAAGGTGAACGAATGGACGCCTAGCTCGCGTCCATCGGACCCACGAAAATCCGTGTCATATCTATTTTTAGATGGATTTCTGAAAAAACACAGATTAATTGGTAAACGCACTTATCTTATATTCATCAGTGCCTTCTACCAAAAACTCGGTCATTTCAAAAATCCACATCCAAACAGCTACTGCATGCATGCCTATTACCCCTAATTTTTTAGGATAGGTCAGAGTGTTAAGGGCTACATGTGTAATAAATATAAGGGATATTCAACGGTTAGTTTTGGAGATATTAATTTTGTAATAAAAATAAATTAATAAGAGAATTCCACCATGTTTATTGGGCAAAAGAGGGGTACCCTTTTAGAAAAGACAAGAGAGTCAGGTGTCATATTGTTCGGCTCTGCAAGGTGAACGAATGGACGCCTAGCTCGCGTCCATCGGACACACGGTTCTGTTTCAAATCAGTGTCATGATCCCGCCATTATACTGTATGGTGCAGCTATGGGGGGCATTACAGTGTATGGTGCAGCTATGGGGGTATTAAATGGTATTAAATGGTATTAAATGGTATGGGACAGCTATGGGGGGCATTATACTGTATGGTGCAACTGTGGGAGCATTACACTGTATGGTGCAGCTATGGGGGCACCATATTAAAATGTATGGTGCAGCTATGGGGGACCATAGCTGCACTAAAACCATGTCAGAAGTTTGATAAACGTTTAGGTACACTGTAAGAATAGGCCGAAAACAACTTTACATATAATACAACATAACAACTTTATTAATACAGAACACAAAAATAAAGTGTAGCTAAATGTTTGACAAACTTCTGACATGTCACAGTGACATGTCAGAAGTTTGGATTGGTGGGGGTCCGAGCACTGAGATCCCCACCAATCGCTAAAACAAAACAGCTGAAGCACTCGTGTGAACGCTCAGCAGCTTTGTTCTAGCGATTGGTGGGGGTCTCAGTGTTCAGACCCCCACCAATCCAAACTTCTGACATGTCACTTTGACATGTCAGAAGTTTGCCAAACATTTAGCTACACTTTAAAGTTAAGCATAGGCATAAACCATATTTACATATTATACAATATAACAACATTATTATTACAATAATTATTGTAATAAAAATAAATTAATAAGGAAATTCCACCATGTTTATTGGGCAAAAGAGGGGTACCCTTTTAGAAAAGACGACAGAGTCAGGTGTCATATTGTTCGGCTCTGCAAGGTGAACGAATGGACGCCTAGCTCACGTCCATCGGACACACGGTTCTGTTTCAAATCCGTGTCATGATCCGGCCATTATTGTATTCAAACAATTGTATTATCAGGTTTTCAGCATGAGTCTGTAGTTTTATCTCTGTTATTCTCCTCAGCCACTAAAAAGGCAGATAAGCTTTTGTGCATCATTCAAACTCTCCTATCACAGGCTCTGTTTGTTGTTTGTGTAAGAGGATCTTCTTACAAAGCATCAACCTCACACTATAAAACAGTTTAAAACACTGAGGCATTTTCAGTCAGTTTGGAAGTTTTCTTGAAAGCTATTGACTGATCTCCTTCTTGGATTGCATCATTTTTTTGCTATTCACCTTATTCACTTGAGACATTGTACCTGGATACCTACATCATCTGCCTTTTGGATACTGCTTCTAAAAGATTTATTGTTTTTTTGACTCAAATATACATCTTTAGGACAACAAGTTCTAGTTACAGGAATGGAGTCTGCAGCCAAATTGTAAGTAAATATGTTTATTAACGTATATTTATGTTCATCATTAATGTTCAGTTCAGGCAAATTGTATAGTGAAATCATGGTGAGCCATGGGCTAGGGAAGAGGTGCCATTTTATTTTCAGTAGGCCATATTGTACAGGCCCAGGCATTGTTCAGGTAGTTGAGTTACAAGCATGTAATCTGCAGCAAAAGTACAAGTTCATGTGTTTATTGACCTCTAGGATATACCCTAAAATACATAGCCATTTTTGTATAAAATACATGTTGTAGACTGCCTATAACATAGAGAGGTTACTATGAGAAGCCATGTGGTAGCGTAGAGGCCTCCTGTTTCAGTAGGGCGTGGTATTAAAACCCAGGCATTGTTCAGTTAGCCTGCCTGAAACAAATCAGTATGCATGTAGTGGGACATCTTGTGACTATTTTTGAGATTGCAGTTTGGGTATATTTCAAACTAAGCTATATTACTTAGGACATTTTTAAATCCAAAACCTCATGTCTTTCAACAGGCAAAACAGAACTCCTATGACATGCCCAGTATGTTACCGTACACAGACATTATTCTCTACACATCTGAGGAGAAAGTGTATGAGGTTCAGCAGCGATGAGGAGATAAAAGCCACTGTGGCATTGGCCAGGAAAACCCTGGTGAAAATTGCATCTAAGGGCACTGCAATCAGTTACCAAGAGATCATCTCTCTTGGCTCATTGGAAAACGTTGTCCCCTTCCTCGAGGACAGGGGCTTTTTGATCATTAACAAACCAACTGTGGCCAGGTATGTGTCACCCCTGTCTGCTTATGTCTCATAGCTCTCGAGTGTTTACACTTATACTCACGTTGCTTTTTATATTTTACAGCAATGTACAATATGGAAGACCATCAACCTCTGCATCAACTGCCCTTACTGTGCCACATCACACAGCGGCTGTAGAGGATATTGCAGCCATACCAGTCCCTGATGAGGAAATGGAGGTCACACTGATCCCTGCAGATCCTGAGGAAGAAGTTACAGACACACCATTCCTTGCACAGCCTGAAGACCCGAGGGAAGACCAACACAATGAAGAAGGCAGAAGAGCACATGAAGATGACAGCGCAGAGGAGGAAAGTGATAGAGACTTTCAGCTTCAACTAGAGTCTGAGGAAGAATCCAATCAAGAAAGCGGAACTACAGGAAACTTTGATGACAGGACACAGAGGTCAGTGTACATAGATAATCCTTACGTATTCTCTGTGGCTGTCAAATGTGTCAAATCTGATGTCTTGCACTTTTCTCCAAAATTACAGAATCCTACAGACAAAATGGACGGTGGTCACAAGACAGAAGATGAAGGCTGCTGGACTATACAAGCGACATTCATTGGACGAACCAATACTGAAGGGCTTTGCCTACTATTTGCAGCACACATTGGATGTGCCCAACTACAAGCAGGAGGTTGAAAATTTGGCAAGGTTCCTTTATTACATGAACCCGCAGCGTCCCAATCTGGACTTTGTCAGCAACATTGAGAAGGTTAACTCCTTTTTTACAAAGCTGCGTGACCTGAAGCTTGCAAACCAGACTGTCTTTAATTACCTAAAACATATCAGGAGGTTCATGACGTATCAGCTGAGAGCGACCAATCTCTCTGCAGAAAGACCAAGGCTGTTTAAGTCCTGCAACTTCTTTATGGATGTTACAGAGGACATTCAAAAGAGGCTATCTAAGGGAATTTCAAGAGAAGTTGTCAGCAAACGGTGAGTTATGAACTCAAATGTATCCTTAGACAAAGTATGAAACCTCAAATAGGTATATATTTATTTTAGATATTGCTACTACTCTTTATTACTTGTGTATATACAATAAAATTATTTCTCTTTACTTTGTGTTTAGATACAAGTCATTGACAAATTCTATGAAAACACCCCCGGAATGTCAGAGGCTTTTAGTTGTGGCAAAGCCAACCTTCCTGAAATGCCTCAAAGCTGCAAAAGACAGACACATGAAGCGAGACACTCAACTTGAAATTATTTATTATCTTGAGGCCCTGCTTATTTTGAGGCATCTCCAACGGCCAGGTGTTGTCAGACATATGACTGTAAGTAGCTTTCTCCTCCTCTGTTTTTCTGCGTCATTTTGTTTTCCTACCCTGTTATGGTTATGCTGTGGGGTGCTTTTTAGAGAAGTGTCTGGAGGCCTTATGGCTGCAGTTAAATACTTTTAATAGTGTAGGGGAGCCCTGAAGGCCGATAATGGTGTGAAGCCTGCATAAGGTTAATGTTAGCTTATTAAAGTCGGATATTTGTCTGCAAGAACAGAGTGAATAATCTATGTAAAAACCTTACACCTGGCTAGAGATAGAAATTATGCTGAAACAAAAGACTGGCATATGTATAGAAAAAAAACAAAACACAAGTGGCTTGGCGTAGGGTTGGGCTAACACAATACAGTGGCAAGTACATTGTCCCTCATACTTTTTCCTTTTGACTCATAGGTTTCAGAGTGGAATGAGAGGATCACTCACAGATATTTGGGTTTAGACCTGGTAGTTGTTGGGGTCAAGTTACACAAGACCTCTACACACCAAGTGGCAACCTATGTGCTAACAAAGGAGGAAGAAATGGTAAGTTTCTATAAGGCTCCTACTTACTTTATGGAGTTGTAAAGATGCTTTTCAATAATCTCTTTATTTGTATCCCTCCCCTAGTGGTTTAATGTCTACTTTGAGATAGTAAGACCAATGCTGCTAAAGAACAACATGCCAACAGAAGTATTTTTCCTCTCTACATCTGGAAAGGAGATTTATAATGTTTCCAATGACATCCTGCGGTACCACACAAAGTAAGATTCTTAAAAGTCACCTGTCTTTATTCAATTCTAAGTGCTGTGTATGTATTATGTTTTTCTATTTTCCTTTCTAGATATAAACTACCCAACATCACCAGTCAGCTTGTCAGGAGGATTTGCGAAACTTGGACTCTCCCTAATTTTTCTGACTCTGAAAAGTGTCTTTTTGCCAAATATTTGGCACACACCAACATGACAGCGGAAAGAAACTATCGTGAGAAGACACTGACGGACATATGCCATGGTTATATGCTGGTAATGCAAGCCGGTGGTGAGCAGCCCCAAGCCAGCACTTCAAGGTAATTTATTGTGGGAAATAATATATACTGTATAATATTACATGATTTGTTTTAGAAGTTTAATGCTTTATTTTTTCTATGTCTACCCTATAGACAAGAGAACATTCAGGAAGGAGGCCAGGGAATCCAAAGAGAAGATATCACATCCCACGAAGAAGCCCAGGAACAAGATTACAGTGCCAAAGAGGACTGGAGTGAATCAACTGACCGAGGAGAAAAAGAAAGCTTGGCTGATCATGATGATGATGATGATGATGATGATTGGACTTCAAGGTAGATAAACTCTCAGTTTTATTATAAATGTCCTCAGTTCAGTTGTGTTAGACTTATCAATTGATATACTAATGTTTGGTTATTTTTTCAGAGCACAAGTACCATCCTCATTGTTCATCCGAACACGGTCCAGGGCACAGAGGCAGAGAGGGGAAGGGAGCTCCTCTGGGTAATAATAAAATACATTTATTGACCTTACTTTGTAAACTAATATGCTTATTAAACTGTATGTCTCACATTTTGTTTTAACATCAGTATTTATTTTCTTCTTTTATCAAAGGGCTGACGTGACGTCGAGGGATACATCACTATCTGCAATCAAAAGAGTCCCTGTTGTTCTGCTCAGGCGCATCGATAGTTAATTTCCTTTACATATATATATATATATATATATATATATATATATATATATATTAAAACCTCTTTGGGTTCCTCAGTGGTCGTGGGTTCAGAATCATTAACTATGTCTTATAGCAGAGGTCATTGGGGTCCTGTTTTGTCTGATTAAGAAAAAATAAATAAAGATGAGAGTTATATTAATAACATTGTAGAGGATTAATGCATATTATCAGGACCATTAGTAAACTAATTATGAGAAACTAATTATTAATAATCTATGATCTTTTAATTATAGGATTGCTTCAAGACCACCTGCCGGAAGAAGACAAAATAAAGAGGACTTTAGGACATCAGCTCTGGGGAAAAAACCATCCAAGAGTAAAAGACATTTTGGACCAATGGAAGAAGAAATAAGAAGCTTAAAAATTATGGACTTTTAATGGACATTAAAATGCACAGGGAACAAAAGCACTTTTATTTGTTGGGTTCTGGGATGTTTGGATGTATTCAATAAATTGATATATATTTTTTTTATTTAATGAGCTACGCTGTTTCCGTGACTCCAATAGTAGTGAATGGCAGTTACAGAAGCAGCGTAGCATGTCTCATTCTTAGTTTACTAACGGTCCTAACGATATGCATTAATCTTCTTCAATGTTATTAATGTAACTATAATCTTTCATTATTTTTTCTTAAACAGGCAATGGACCACAATGACCTGCCCCATCTGCTATAAGACAGAGTTGATGCTGGGAACCTGCACAAAAAATGCATGAAGCACAGCAGCGATGAGGATATAAAGGCTACCCTTGCTATTGCTAGGAACAACTTGGCAAATGTAGCATCTAAAGGCCTTGCAATTCACTATCATGATGTTTCTGAGCTGATATGTGCTGGAAAATGCATGGAAAACCTCTTTGGGTTCCTCAGTGGTCGTGGGTTCACAATCATCAACTCTGTCTTATAGTAGAGGTCATTGGGGTCCTGGTTTGCCTGTTTAATAAAAAATAAATAAAGATTAGAGTTATATTCATAAAATTCTAGAGGATTAATGAATACAATTAGGACCGTTAGTAAAGTAAGAATGAGATACTAATTATTAATAATCTATGATCTTTCAATCATAGGATTGCTTCAAAACCACCGGCCGGAAGAAGACAAAATAAAGAGGACTTTAGGACATCAGCTCTGGGGAAAAAACGTCCCAGCGCAAAATATATTTTAGACCAATGGAAGAAGAAATAAGAATCTTAAAAACATGGACTTTTAATGGACATTAAAATGCACAGAGAACAATAGCACTTTTATTTGTTGGGTTCTGGGATGTTTGGATGTATTCAATAAATGTATATATTTTTTAATCTTCATAAAAACTGTGTGTTGCCGCTGAGCGAGATGTTTTGCGATCATGAAAAACGTTATATGTTCGTGAGTTATGTAAACAGCGTAACTGGCTGAGTTTTTCATTAGAACTAAATTGTAAGCGTGTGTAAAAATAGCCGTCGCTCACAAGGCTTTTGTGGTCCAAGCGCGCGTCACAGAACCCTGAATATTTTTAGGCTAGGTGAGAGTGTCCATGGCTACATGTCTAACAAATATTAGATATATGGAACAGTTCGTTTTTAAGATATTAATTTTTTTCCTAAACATAAATTGAAGCCGTGTGCAGAAACAGGCGTCGCTAACGAGGATTTTCCTCGCTACCTGCGCGATGTACCATCACGAGTCTTGGCATATATACTCAGGAGATGGTGACGTATACAGCTTCGGCGCTCGTAACTCCACATTAAACGGTTACGGAAAAAAATTGGTAAACCTATCCATATTAAGCTCTAAATATGGAAATTCCGCCATGTTAATGGGGCAAAAGAAAAGTCTCCTTTTAGAAAAGACGACCGAGTCAGGTGTCGTATTGTTCGGCTTTGCAAGGCGAACAAATAGATGCCTCGGTTGATTCTATCAGACCCGCGGTTCGTTGCTGGTTGTGAAATGCTCTGAGACAGCATTGTGGAAAATGATTATTTATACCCATTTTAGTAAAAAAGGCCTAAATAGTTTGCCCGCTGCGCGGGCTATATCTGTCCTGCTCGCCTGAGTTTTTATATGGGTGGTCAGAGTGTCAAAGGCTAGATGTGTATGAACAATTAGGCCTTTTGCACTACTAGTATTTATAATATCATTTAGTTATTAAAAATTAAATCGTAAATTACGAACTGTGTGCGTTAAACAGGAGCAGCTAAAGAGGCTTTTGGGGCCTAAAAATACGACGCAGAACCCTGAATTTTTTTAGGCTAGGTCAGAGTGTCAAGGGCTACATGTCTAACAAATATTAGTTATATGCAACAGCTAGTTTTCAAGATATTAATTTTTTTATAAAAATAAATTGAAGCCGTGTTTAGAAACAGGCGTTGCTAACGAGAATTGACCTTGCTAACCGCGTGACGTATCGTCACGAGTCTTGGCGTACATACTCAGGAGATGGTGACGTATAATAGCTTCGGGGCTCATAACTCTACATTGAGCAGTTACGGAAAAAAATTGGAAAACCTATCCATATTAAGCTCTTAATATGGAAATTCCGCCATGTTTATGGGGCAAAAGAGGAGTCCCCTTTCAGAAAAGACAACCGATTCAGGTGTCGTATTGTTCGGCTTTGCAAGGCGAACGAATGGATGCCTCGGTTGATTCTATCAGACCCGCGGTTCGTTGCTGGTTGTGAAATGCTCTGGGACAGCATTATGGAAAATTATTATTTATACCCATTTTAGTGAAAAAGGCCTAAATTTTTGACCCGCTGCGCGGGCTACATCTGTCCTGCTGGCCTAAGATTTTATATGGTAGGTCAGAGTGTCAAAGGCTAGATGTGTATGAAAAATTAGGCCTTTTGCACTACTATTATCTATAATATTGTTCATTTATTAGAATTAAATAGTAAATTACGCACTCTGTGCGTTAAACAGGAGCAGCTAAAGAGGCTTTTAGGGCCTAAAACTGCTACGCAGACCCTTGACATTTTTTTGGGTAGGTCATAGTGTCAACTGCTACAGGTGTGAGAAGTTTGATGGCTTTGAGGCGGTTCGCTTTTAAGATATTATTTTTTTTATTAGAACTACATTGTAAACGTGTGTAAGAATAGCCGTCGCTCACAAGGCTTTTGTGGTCCAAGCGCGCGTCACAGAACCCTGAATTTTTTTAGGCTAGGTCAGAGTGTCAAGGGCTACATGTCTAACAAATATTAGTTATATCCAACAGCTAGTTTTCAAGATATTAATTTTTTTATAAAAATAAATTGAAGCCATGTTTAGAAACAGGCGTCGCTAACGAGAATTTACCTCGCTAACCGCGTGACGTATCGTCACGAGTCTTGGCGTAGCTACTCAGGAGATGGTGACATATAACAGCTTCGGGGCTCGTAACTCTACATTGAGCGGTTACGGAAAAAAATTGGAAAATCTATCCATATTAAGCTCCTATTATGGAAATTCCACCATGTTTATGGGGCAAAAGAGGAGTCCCCTTTCAGAAAAGACGACTGAGTCAGGTGTCGTATTGTTCGGCTTTGCAAGGCGAACGAATGGACACCTCGGTTGATTCTATCAGACCCGCGGTTTGTTGCTGGTTGTGAAATGCTCTGGGACAGCATTGTGGAAAATGATTATTTATACCCATTTTAGTGAAAAAGGCCTACATTTTTGGCCCGCTGCGCGGGCTACATCTGTCCTGCTGGCCTGAGTTTTTATAGGGTAGGTCAGAGTGTCAAAGGCTAGATGTGTATGAAAAATTAGGCCTTTTGCACTACTAGTATCTATAATATTGTTCATTTATTCAAATGAAATCGTAAATTACGCACTCTGTGCGTTAAATAGGAGCAGCTAAAGAGGCTTTTGGGGCCTAAAACTGCGACGCAGACCCTTGAAATTTTTTAGGGTAGGTCATAGTGTCAACTGCTACAGGTGTAAGAAGTTTGATGGCTTTGAGGCGGTTCGTGTTTAAGATATTATTTTTTTTATTAAAACTACATTGTAAACGTGTGTAAAAATAGCCGTCGCTCACAAGGCTTTTGTGGTCCAAGCGCGCGTCTCAGAACCCTGATTTTTTTTAGGCTATGTCAGAGTGTCAAGGGCTACATGTCTAATAAATATTAGTTATATCCAACAGCTAGTTTTCAAGATATTAATGTTTTTATAAAAATAAATTGAAGCCGTGTTTAGAAACAGGCGTCGCTAACGAGAAATTACCTCGCTAATGGCGCAACGTATCGTCACGAGTCTTGGCATACATACTCAGGAGATGGTGACGTATAATAGCTTTGGGGCTCATAACTCTACATTCAGCGGTTATGGAAAAAAATTGGAAAACCTATCCATATTAAGATCCTATTATGGAAATTCCACCATGTTTATGGGGCAAAAGAGGAGTCCCCTTTCAGAAAAGACGACCGAGTCAGGTGTCGTATTGTTCGGCTTTGCAAGGCGAACAAATGGACACCTCGGTTGATTCTATCAGACCCGCGGTTCGTTGCTGGTTGTGAAATGCTCTGGGACAGCATTGTGGAAAATGATTATTTATACCCATTTTAGTGAAAAAGGCCTACATTTTTGGCCCGCTGCGCGGGCTACATCTGTCCTGCTGGCCTGAGTTTTTATAGGGTAGGTCAGAGTGTCAAAGGCTAGATGTGTATGAAAAATTAGGCCTTTTGCACTACTAGTATCTATAATATTGTTCATTTATTCAAATTAAATCGTAAATTACGCACTCTGTGCGTTAAACAGGAGCAGCTAAAGAGGCTTTTGGGGCCTAAAACTGCGACGCAGACCCTTGAAATTTTTTAGGGTAGGTCATAGTGTCAACTGCTACAGGTGTGAGAAGTTTGATGGCTTTGAGGCGGTTCGCGTTTAAGATATTATTTTTTTAATTAAAACTACATTGTAAACGTGTGTAAAAATAGCCATCGCTCACAAGGCTTTTGTGGTCCAAGCGCACGTCTCAGAACCCTGAATTTTTTGAGGCTACGTCAGAGTGTCAAGGGCTACATGTCTAATAAATATTAGTTATATCCAACAGCTAGTTTTCAAGATATTAATTTTTTTATAAAAATAAATTGAAGCCGTGTTTAGAAACAGGCGTCGCTAACGAGAAATTACCTCGCTAATGGCGCGACGTATCATCACGAGTCTTGGCATACATACTCAGGAGATGGTGACGTATAATAGCTTTGGGGCTCATAACTCTACATTCAGCGGTTATGGAAAAAAATTGGAAAACCTATCCATATTAAGCTCCTATTATGGAAATTCCGCCATGTTTATGGGGCAAAAGAGGAGTCCCCTTTCAGAAAAGACGACCGAGTCAGGTGTCGTATTGTTCGGCTTTGCAAGGCGAACGAATGGACGCCTCGGTTGATTCTATCAGACCCGCGGTTCGTTGCTGGTTGTGAAATGCTCTGGGACAGCATTGTGGAAAATGATTATTTATACCCATTTTAGTGAAAAAGGCCTACATTTTTGGCCCGCTGCGCGGGCTACATCTGTCCTGCTGGACTGGGTTTTTATATGGTAGGTCAGAGTGTCAAAGGCTAGATGTGTATGAAAAATTAGGCCTTTTGCACTACTAGTATCTATAATATTGTTCATTTATTCAAATTAAAACGTAAATTACGCACTCTGTGCGTTAAACAGGAGCAGCTAAAGAGGCTTTTGGGGTCTAAAACTGTGACGCAGACCCTTGAAATTTTTTAGGGTAGGTCACAGTGTCAACTGCTACAGGTGTGAGAAGTTTGATGGCTTTGAGGCGGTTCGCGTTTAAGATATTATTTTTTTTATTAAAACTACATTGTAAACGTGTGTAAAAATAGCCGTCGCTCACAAGGCTTTTGTGGTCCAAGCGCGCGTCTCAGAACGCTGAATTTTTTTAGGCTAGGTCAGAGTGTCAAGGGCTACATGTTTAACAAATATTAGTTATATGCAACAGTTAGTTTTCAAGATATTAATTTTTTTATAAAAACAAATTTAAGCCGTGTGTAGAAACAGGCGTGGCTAACTAGAATTTTCCTCGCTAACCGCGCGACGTATCGTCACGATTCTTGGCGTACATACTCAGATGATGGTGACGTATAATAGCTTTGGGGCTCCTAAATCCACATTGAGCGGTTACGGAAAAAAATTGGTAAACCTATCCATATTAAGCTCTTAATATGGAAATTCCGCCATGTTTATGGGGCAAAAGAGGAGTCCCCTTTCAGAAAAGACGACCAAGTCAGGTGTCGTATTGTTCGGCTTTGCAAGGCGAACGAATGGACGCCTTGGTTGATTCTATTAGACTTGCGGTTCGTTGCTGGTTGTGAAATGCTCTGGGACAGTATTGTGGAAAATGATTATTTATACCCATTTTAGTGAAAAAGGCCTACATTTTTGGCCCGCTGCGCGGGCTACATCTGTCCTACTAGCCTGAGTTTTTATATAGTAGGTCAGAGTGACAAAGGCTAGATGTGTATGAAAAATTAAGCCTTTTGCACTACCAGTATCTATAATATTGTTCATTTATTAGAATTAAATCGTAAATTACGCACTCTGTGCATAAAACAGGAGCAGCTAAAGAGGCTTTTGGAGCCTAAAAATGCGACGCAGACCCTTGAAATTTTTTAGGGTAGGTCAGAGTGTCAACTGCTACAGGTGTCAGAAGTTTGATGGCTTTGTGGTGGTGCACTTTTAAGACATTATTTTTTCAATAGAACTAAATTTTAAACGTGTGTAAAAATAGCCATCGCTCACAAGGCTTTTGTGGTCCAAGCGCGCGTCTCAGAACCCTGAATTTTTTGAGGCTACGTCAGAGTGTCAAGGGCTACATGTCTAATAAATATTAGTTATATCCAACAGCTAGTTTTCAAGATATTAATTTTTTTATAAAAATAAATTGAAGCCGTGTTTAGAAACAGGCGTCGCTAACGAGAAATTACCTCGCTAATGGCGCGACGTATCATCACGAGTCTTGGCATACATACTCAGGAGATGGTGACGTATAATAGCTTTGGGGCTCATAACTCTACATTCAGCGGTTATGGAAAAAAATTGGAAAACCTATCCATATTAAGCTCCTATTATGGAAATTCCGCCATGTTTATGGGGCAAAAGAGGAGTCCCCTTTCAGAAAAGACGACCGAGTCAGGTGTCGTATTGTTCGGCTTTGCAAGGCGAACGAATGGACGCCTCGGTTGATTCTATCAGACCCGCGGTTCGTTGCTGGTTGTGAAATGCTCTGGGACAGCATTGTGGAAAATGATTATTTATACCCATTTTAGTGAAAAAGGCCTACATTTTTGGCCCGCTGCGCGGGCTACATCTGTCCTGCTGGACTGGGTTTTTATATGGTAGGTCAGAGTGTCAAAGGCTAGATGTGTATGAAAAATTAGGCCTTTTGCACTACTAGTATCTATAATATTGTTCATTTATTCAAATTAAAACGTAAATTACGCACTCTGTGCGTTAAACAGGAGCAGCTAAAGAGGCTTTTGGGGTCTAAAACTGTGACGCAGACCCTTGAAATTTTTTAGGGTAGGTCACAGTGTCAACTGCTACAGGTGTGAGAAGTTTGATGGCTTTGAGGCGGTTCGCGTTTAAGATATTATTTTTTTTATTAAAACTACATTGTAAACGTGTGTAAAAATAGCCGTCGCTCACAAGGCTTTTGTGGTCCAAGCGCGCGTCTCAGAACGCTGAATTTTTTTAGGCTAGGTCAGAGTGTCAAGGGCTACATGTTTAACAAATATTAGTTATATGCAACAGTTAGTTTTCAAGATATTAATTTTTTTATAAAAACAAATTTAAGCCGTGTGTAGAAACAGGCGTGGCTAACTAGAATTTTCCTCGCTAACCGCGCGACGTATCGTCACGATTCTTGGCGTACATACTCAGATGATGGTGACGTATAATAGCTTTGGGGCTCGTAAATCCACATTGAGCGGTTACGGAAAAAAATTGGTAAACCTATCCATATTAAGCTCTTAATATGGAAATTCCGCCATGTTTATGGGGCAAAAGAGGAGTCCCCTTTCAGAAAAGACGACCAAGTCAGGTGTCGTATTGTTCGGCTTTGCAAGGCGAACGAATGGACGCCTTGGTTGATTCTATTAGACTTGCGGTTCGTTGCTGGTTGTGAAATGCTCTGGGACAGTATTGTGGAAAATGATTATTTATACCCATTTTAGTGAAAAAGGCCTACATTTTTGGCCCGCTGCGCGGGCTACATCTGTCCTACTAGCCTGAGTTTTTATATAGTAGGTCAGAGTGACAAAGGCTAGATGTGTATGAAAAATTAAGCCTTTTGCACTACCAGTATCTATAATATTGTTCATTTATTAGAATTAAATCGTAAATTACGCACTCTGTGCATAAAACAGGAGCAGCTAAAGAGGCTTTTGGAGCCTAAAAATGCGACGCAGACCCTTGAAATTTTTTAGGGTAGGTCAGAGTGTCAACTGCTACAGGTGTCAGAAGTTTGATGGCTTTGTGGTGGTGCACTTTTAAGACATTATTTTTTCAATAGAACTAAATTTTAAACGTGTGTAAAAATAGCCATCGCTCACAAGGCTTTTGTGGTCCAAGCGCGCGTCTCAGAACCCTGAATTTTTTTAGGCTACGTCAGAGTGTCAAGGGCTACATGTCTAATAAATATTAGTTATATCCAACAGCTAGTTTTCAAGATATTAATTTTTTTATAAAAATAAATTGAAGCCGTGTTTAGAAACAGGCGTCGCTAACGAGAAATTACCTCGCTAACGGCGCGACGTATCGTCACGAGTCTTGGCATACATACTCAGGAGATGGTGACGTATAATAGCTTTGGGGCTCATAACTCTACATTCAGCGGTTATGGAAAAAAATTGGAAAACCTATCCATATTAAGCTCCTATTATGGAAATTCCGCCATGTTTATGGGGCAAAAGAGGAGTCCCCTTTCAGAAAAGACGACCGAGTCAGGTGTCGTATTGTTCGGCTTTGCAAGGCGAACGAATGGACACCTCGGTTGATTCTATCAGACCCGCGGTTCGTTGCTGGTTGTGAAATGCTCTGGGACAGCATTGTGGAAAATGATTATTTATACCCATTTTAGTGAAAAAGGCCTAAATTTTTGGCCCACTGCGCGGGCTACATCTGTCCTGCTGGCCTGAGTTTTTATAGGGTAGGTCAGAGTGTCAAAGGCTAGATGTGTATGAAAAATTAGGCCTTTTGCACCACTAGTATCTATAATATTGTTCATTTATTCAAATTAAATCGTAAATTACGCACTCTGTGCGTTAAATAGGAGCAGCTAAAGAGGCTTTTGGGGCCTAAAACTGCGACGCAGACCCTTGACATTTTTTAGGGTAGGTCATAGTGTCAACTGCTACAGGTGTGAGAAGTTTGATGGCTTTGAGGCGGTTCGCGTTTAAGATATTAATTTTTTTATTAAAACTACATTGTAAACGTGTGTAAAAATAGCCGTCGCTCACAAGGCTTTTGTGGTCAAAGCGCGCGTCTCAGAACCCTGAATTTTTTTAGGCTACGTCAGAGTGTCAAGGGCTACATGTCTAATAAATATTAGTTATATCCAACAGCTAGTTTTCAAGATATTAATTTTTTTATAAAAATAAATTGAAGCCGTGTTTAGAAACAGGCGTGGCTAACGAGAAATTACCTCTGTAACGGCGCGACGTATCGTCACGAGTCTTGGCATACATACTCAGGAGATGGTGACGTATAATAGCTTTGGGGCTCATAACTCTACATTCAGCGGTTATGGAAAAAAATTGGAAAACCTATCCATATTAAGCTCCTATTATGGAAATTCCGCCATGTTTATGGGGCAAAAGAGGAGTCCCCTTTCAGAAAAGACGACCGAGTCAGGTGTCGTATTGTTCGGCTTTGCAAGGCGAACGAATGGACACCTCGGTTGATTCTATCAGACCCGCGGTTCGTTGCTGGTTGTGAAATGCTCTGGGACAGCATTGTGGAAAATGATTATTTATACCCATTTTAGTGAAAAAGGCCTAAATTTTTGGCCCACTGCGCGGGCTACATCTGTCCTGCTGGCCTGAGTTTTTATAGGGTAGGTCAGAGTGTCAAAGGCTAGATGTGTATGAAAAATTAGGCCTTTTGCACCACTAGTATCTATAATATTGTTCATTTATTCAAATTAAATCGTAAATTACGCACTCTGTGCGTTAAATAGGAGCAGCTAAAGAGGCTTTTGGGGCCTAAAACTGCGACGCAGACCCTTGACATTTTTTAGGGTAGGTCATAGTGTCAACTGCTACAGGTGTGAGAAGTTTGATGGCTTTGAGGCGGTTCGCGTTTAAGATATTAATTTTTTTATTAAAACTACATTGTAAACGTGTGTAAAAATAGCCGTCGCTCACAAGGCTTTTGTGGTCAAAGCGCGCGTCTCAGAACCCTGAATTTTTTTAGGCTACGTCAGAGTGTCAAGGGCTACATGTCTAATAAATATTAGTTATATCCAACAGCTAGTTTTCAAGATATTAATTTTTTTATAAAAATAAATTGAAGCCGTGTTTAGAAACAGGCGTGGCTAACGAGAAATTACCTCTGTAACGGCGCGACGTATCGTCACGAGTCTTGGCATACATACTCAGGAGATGGTGACGTATAATAGCTTTGGGGCTCATAACTCTACATTCAGCGGTTATGGAAAAAAATTGGAAAACCTATCCATATTAAGCTCCTATTATGGAAATTCCGCCATGTTTATGGGGCAAAAGAGGAGTCCCCTTTCAGAAAAGACGACCGAGTCAGGTGTCGTATTGTTCGGCTTTGCAAGGCGAACGAATGGACACCTCGGTTGATTCTATCAGACCCGCGGTTCGTTGCTGGTTGTGAAATGCTCTGGGACAGCATTGTGGAAAATGATTATTTATACCCATTTTAGTGAAAAAGGCCTACATTTTTGGCCCGCTGCGCGGGCTACATCTGTCCTGCTGGCCTGAGTTTTTATAGGATAGGTCAGAGTGTCAAAGGCTTGATGTGTATGAAAAATTAGGCCTTTTGCACTACTAGTATCTATAATATTGTTCATTTATTCAAATTAAATCGTAAATTACGCACTCTGTGCGTTAAACAGGAGCAGCTAAAGAGGCTTTTGGGGCCTTAAACTGCGACGCAGACCCTTGAAATTTTTTAGGGTAGGTCATACTGTCAACTGCTACAGGTGTGAGAAGTTTGATGGCTTTGAGGCGGTTCGCGTTTAAGTTATTAATTTTTTTATTAAAACTACATTGTAAACGTGTGTAAAAATAGCCGTCGCTCACAAGGCTTTTGTGGTCAAAGCGCGCGTCTCAGAACCCTGAAATTTTTTAGGCTACGTCAGAGTGTCAAGGGCTACATGTCTAACAAATATTAGTTATATCCAACAGCTAGTTTTCAAGATATTAATTTTTTTATAAAAATAAATTGAAGCCGTGTTTAGAAACAGGCGTGGCTAACGAGAAATTACCTCTGTAACGGCGCGACGTATCGTCACGAGTCTTGGCATACATACTCAGGAGATGGTGACGTATAATAGCTTTGGGGCTCATAACTCTACATTCAGCGGTTATGGAAAAAAATTGGAAAACCTATCCATATTAAGCTCCTATTATGGAAATTCCGCCATGTTTATGGGGCAAAAGAGGAGTCCCCTTTCAGAAAAGACGACCGAGTCAGGTGTCGTATTGTTCGGCTTTGCAAGGCGAACGAATGGACACCTCGGTTGATTCTATCAGACCCGCGGTTCGTTGCTGGTTGTGAAATGCTCTGGGACAGCATTGTGGAAAATGATTATTTATACCCATTTTAGTGAAAAAGGCCTACATTTTTGGCCCGCTGCGCGGGCTACATCTGTCCTGCTGGCCTGAGTTTTTATAGGGTAGGTCAGAGTGTCAAAGGCTTGATGTGTATGAAAAATTAGGCCTTTTGCACTACTAGTATCTATAATATTGTTCATTTATTCAAATTAAATCGTAAATTACGCACTCTGTGCGTTAAACAGGAGCAGCTAAAGAGGCTTTTGGGGCCTTAAACTGCGACGCAGACCCTTGAAATTTTTTAGGGTAGGTCATACTGTCAACTGCTACAGGTGTGAGAAGTTTGATGGCTTTGAGGCGGTTCGCGTTTAAGATATTAATTTTTTTATTAAAACTACATTGTAAACGTGTGTAAAAATAGCCGTCGCTCACAAGGCTTTTGTGGTCAAAGCGCGCGTCTCAGAACCCTGAATTTTTTTAGGCTACGTCAGTGTCAAGGGCTACATGTCTAACAAATATTAGTTATATCCAACAGCTAGTTTTCAAAATATTAATTTTTTTATAAAAATAAATTGAAGCCGTGTTTAGAAACAGGCGTCGCTAACGAGAAATTACCTCGCTAATGGCGCGACGTATCATCACGAGTCTTGGCATACATACTCAGGAGATG
Source organism: Rhinoderma darwinii (assembly GCF_050947455.1). Lineage (NCBI taxonomy): Eukaryota > Metazoa > Chordata > Amphibia > Anura > Rhinodermatidae > Rhinoderma > Rhinoderma darwinii. The sequence goes on from NC_134694.1 coordinate 53,131,813, forward strand.
GTGACGTATAATAGCTTCGGGGCTCATAACTCTACATTTAGCGGTTACGGAAAAAAATTGGAAAACCTATCCATATTAAGCTCCTATTATGGAAATTCCGCCATGTTTATGGGGCAAAAGAGGAGTCCCCTTTCAGAAAAGACGACCGAGTCAGGTGTCGTATTGTTCGGCTTTGCAAGGCGAACGAATAGACGCCTCGGTTGATTCTATCAGACCCGCGGTTCGTTGCTGGTTGTGAAATGCTCTGGGACAGCATTGTGGAAAATTATTATTTATACCCATTTTAGTGAAAAAGGCCTACATTTTTGGCCCGCTGCGCGGGCTACATCTGTCCTGCTGGCCTGAGTTTTTATAGGGTAGGTCAGAGTGTCAAAGGCTTGATGTGTATGAAAAATTAGGCCTTTTGCACTACTAGTATCTATAATATTGTTCATTTATTCAAATTAAATCGTAAATTACGCACTCTGTGCGTTAAACAGGAGCAGCTAAAGAGGCTTTTGGGGCCTTAAACTGCGACGCAGACCCTTGAAATTTTTTAGGGTAGGTCATACTGTCAACTGCTACAGGTGTGAGAAGTTTGATGGCTTTGAGGCGGTTCGCGTTTAAGATATTAATTTTTTTATTAAAACTACATTGTAAACGTGTGTAAAAATAGCCGTCGCTCACAAGGCTTTTGTGGTCAAAGCGCGCGTCTCAGAACCCTGAATTTTTTTAGGCTACGTCAGAGTGTCAAGGGCTACATGTCTAACAAATATTAGTTATATCCAACAGCTAGTTTTCAAGATATTAATTTTTTTATAAAAATAAATTGAAGCCGTGTTTAGAAACAGGCGTCGCTAACGAGAAATTACCTCGCTAACGGCGCGACGTATCGTCACGAGTCTTGGCATACATACTCAGGAGATGGTGACGTATAATAGCTTTGGGGCTCATAACTCTACATTCAGCGGTTATGGAAAAAAATTGGAAAACCTATCCATATTAAGCTCCTATTATGGAAATTCCGCCATGTTTATGGGGCAAAAGAGGAGTCCCCTTTCAGAAAAGACGACCGAGTCAGGTGTCGTATTGTTCGGCTTTGCAAGGCGAACGAATGGACACCTCGGTTGATTCTATCAGACCCGCGGTTCGTTGCTGGTTGTGAAATGCTCTGGGACAGCATTGTGGAAAATGATTATTTATACCCATTTTAGTGAAAAAGGCCTAAATTTTTGGCCCACTGCGCGGGCTACATCTGTCCTGCTGGCCTGAGTTTTTATAGGGTAGGTCAGAGTGTCAAAGGCTAGATGTGTATGAAAAATTAGGCCTTTTGCACCACTAGTATCTATAGTATTGTTCATTTATTCAAATTAAATCGTAAATTACGCACTCTGTGCGTTAAATAGGAGCAGCTAAAGAGGCTTTTGGGGCCTAAAACTGCGACGCAGACCCTTGACATTTTTTAGGGTAGGTCATAGTGTCAACTGCTACAGGTGTGAGAAGTTTGATGGCTTTGAGGCGGTTCGCGTTTAAGATATTAATTTTTTTATTAAAACTACATTGTAAACGTGTGTAAAAATAGCCGTCGCTCACAAGGCTTTTGTGGTCAAAGCGCGCGTCTCAGAACCCTGAATTTTTTTAGGCTACGTCAGAGTGTCAAGGGCTACATGTCTAATAAATATTAGTTATATCCAACAGCTAGTTTTCAAGATATTAATTTTTTTATAAAAATAAATTGAAGCCGTGTTTAGAAACAGGCGTGGCTAACGAGAAATTACCTCTGTAACGGCGCGACGTATCGTCACGAGTCTTGGCATACATACTCAGGAGATGGTGACGTATAATAGCTTTGGGGCTCATAACTCTACATTCAGCGGTTATGGAAAAAAATTGGAAAACCTATCCATATTAAGCTCCTATTATGGAAATTCCGCCATGTTTATGGGGCAAAAGAGGAGTCCCCTTTCAGAAAAGACGACCGAGTCAGGTGTCGTATTGTTCGGCTTTGCAAGGCGAACGAATGGACACCTCGGTTGATTCTATCAGACCCGCGGTTCGTTGCTGGTTGTGAAATGCTCTGGGACAGCATTGTGGAAAATGATTATTTATACCCATTTTAGTGAAAAAGGCCTACATTTTTGGCCCGCTGCGCGGGCTACATCTGTCCTGCTGGCCTGAGTTTTTATAGGGTAGGTCAGAGTGTCAAAGGCTTGATGTGTATGAAAAATTAGGCCTTTTGCACTACTAGTATCTATAATATTGTTCATTTATTCAAATTAAATCGTAAATTACGCACTCTGTGCGTTAAACAGGAGCAGCTAAAGAGGCTTTTGGGGCCTTAAACTGCGACGCAGACCCTTGAAATTTTTTAGGGTAGGTCATACTGTCAACTGCTACAGGTGTGAGAAGTTTGATGGCTTTGAGGCGGTTCGCGTTTAAGATATTAATTTTTTTATTAAAACTACATTGTAAACGTGTGTAAAAATAGCCGTCGCTCACAAGGCTTTTGTGGTCAAAGCGCGCGTCTCAGAACCCTGAATTTTTTTAGGCTACGTCAGAGTGTCAAGGGCTACATGTCTAACAAATATTAGTTATATCCAACAGCTAGTTTTCAAGATATTAATTTTTTTATAAAAATAAATTGAAGCCGTGTTTAGAAACAGGCGTCGCTAACGAGAAATTACCTCGCTAATGGCGCGACGTATCATCACGAGTCTTGGCATACATACTCAGGAGATGGTGACGTATAATAGCTTCGGGGCTCATAACTCTACATTTAGCGGTTACGGAAAAAAATTGGAAAACCTATCCATATTAAGCTCCTATTATGGAAATTCCGCCATGTTTATGGGGCAAAAGAGGAGTCCCCTTTCAGAAAAGACGACCGAGTCAGGTGTCGTATTGTTCGGCTTTGCAAGGCGAACGAATAGACGCCTCGGTTGATTCTATCAGACCCGCGGTTCGTTGCTGGTTGTGAAATGCTCTGGGACAGCATTGTGGAAAATGATTATTTATACCCATTTTAGTGAAAAAGGCCTACATTTTTGGCCCGCTGCGCGGGCTACATCTGTCCTGCTGGCCTGGGTTTTTATATGGTAGGTCAGAGTGTCAAAGGCTAGATGTGTATGAAAAATTAGGCCTTTTGCACTACTAGTATCTATAATATTGTTCATTTATTCAAATTAAAACGTAAATTACGCACTCTGTGCGTTAAACAGGAGCAGCTAAAGAGGCTTTTGGGGCCTAAAACTGCGACGCAGACCCTTGAAATTTTTTAGGGTAGGTCACAGTGTCAACTGCTACAGGTGTGAGAAGTTTGATGGCTTTGAGGCGGTTCGCGTTTAAGATATTTTTTTTTTAATTAAAACTACATTGTAAACGTGTGTAAAAATAGCCGTCGCTCACAAGGCTTTTGTGGTCCAAGCGCGCGTCTCAGAACGCTGAATTTTTTTAGGCTAGGTCAGAGTGTCAAGGGCTACATGTTTAACAAATATTAGTTATATGCAACAGTTAGTTTTCAAGATATTAATTTTTTTATAAAAACAAATTTAAGCCGTGTGTAGAAACAGGCGTGGCTAACGAGAATTTTCCTCGCTAACCGCGCGACGTATCGTCACGATTCTTGGCGTACATACTCAGATGATGGTGACGTATAATAGCTTTGGGGCTCGTAAATCCACATTGAGCGGTTACGGAAAAAAATTGGTAAACCTATCCATATTAAGCTCTTAATATGGAAATTCCGCCATGTTTATGGGGCAAAATAGGAGTCCCCTTTCAGAAAAGACGACCAAGTCAGGTGTCGTATTGTTCGGCTTTGCAAGGCGAACGAATGGACGCCTTGGTTGATTCTATTAGACTTGCGGTTCGTTGCTGGTTGTGAAATGCTCTGGGACAGTATTGTGGAAAATGATTATTTATACCCATTTTAGTGAAAAAGGCCTACATTTTTGGCCCGCTGCGCGGGCTACATCTGTCCTACTAGCCTGAGTTTTTATATAGTAGGTCAGAGTGACAAAGGCTAGATGTGTATGAAAAATTAAGCCTTTTGCACTACCAGTATCTATAATATTGTTCATTTATTAGAATTAAATCGTAAATTACGCACTCTGTGCATAAAACAGGAGCAGCTAAAGAGGCTTTTGGAGCCTAAAAATGCGACGCAGACCCTTGAAATTTTTTAGGGTAGGTCAGAGTGTCAACTGCTACAGGTGTCAGAAGTTTGATGGCATTGTGGTGGTGCGCTTTTAAGACATTATTTTTTCAATAGAACTAAATTTTAAACGTGTGTAAAAATAGCCATCGCTCACAAGGCTTTTGTGGTCCAAGCGCGCGTCTCAGAACCCTGAATTTTTTTAGGCTACGTCAGAGTGTCAAGGGCTACATGTCTAATAAATATTAGTTATATCCAACAGCTAGTTTTCAAGATATTAATTTTTTTATAAAAATAAATTGAAGCCGTGTTTAGAAACAGGCGTCGCTAACGAGAAATTACCTCGCTAACGGCGCGACGTATCGTCACGAGTCTTGGCATACATACTCAGGAGATGGTGATGTATAATAGCTTTGGGGCTCATAACTCTACATTCAGCGGTTATGGAAAAAAATTGGAAAACCTATCCATATTAAGCTCCTACTATGGAAATTCCGCCATGTTTATGGGGCAAAAGAGGAGTCCCCTTTCAGAAAAGACGACCGAGTCAGGTGTCGTATTGTTCGGCTTTGCAAGGCGAACGAATGGACACCTCGGTTGATTCTATCAGACCCGCGGTTCGTTGCTGGTTGTGAAATGCTCTGGGACAGCATTGTGGAAAATGATTATTTATACCCATTTTAGTGAAAAAGGCCTAAATTTTTGGCCCACTGCGCGGGCTACATCTGTCCTGCTGGCCTGAGTTTTTATAGGGTAGGTCAGAGTGTCAAAGGCTAGATGTGTATGAAAAATTAGGCCTTTTGCACCACTAGTATCTATAATATTGTTCATTTATTCAAATTAAATCGTAAATTACGCACTCTGTGCGTTAAATAGGAGCAGCTAAAGAGGCTTTTGGGGCCTAAAACTGCGACGCAGACCCTTGACATTTTTTAGGGTAGGTCATAGTGTCAACTGCTACAGGTGTGAGAAGTTTGATGGCTTTGAGGCGGTTCGCGTTTAAGATATTAATTTTTTTAATTAAAACTACATTGTAAACGTGTGTAAAAATAGCCGTCGCTCACAAGGCTTTTGTGGTGAAAGTGCGCGTCTCAGAACCCTGAATTTTTTTAGGCTACGTCAGAGTGTCAAGGGCTACATGTCTAATAAATATTAGTTATATCCAACAGCTAGTTTTCAAGATATTAATTTTTTTATAAAAATTAATTGAAGCCGTGTTTAGAAACAGGCGTCGCTAACGAGAAATTACCTCTGTAACGGCGCGACGTATCGTCACGAGTCTTGGCATACATACTCAGGAGATGGTGACGTATAATAGCTTTGGGGCTCATAACTCTACATTCAGCGGTTATGGAAAAAAATTGGAAAACCTATCCATATTAAGCTCCTATTATGGAAATTCCGCCATGTTTATGGGGCAAAAGAGGAGTCCCCTTTCAGAAAAGACGACCGAGTCAGGTGTCGTATTGTTCGGCTTTGCAAGGCGAACGAATGGACGCCTCGGTTGATTCTATCAGACCCGCGGTTCGTTGCTGGTTGTGAAATGCTCTGGGACAGCATTGTGGAAAATGATTATTTATACCCATTTTAGTGAAAAAGGCCTACATTTTTGGCCCGCTGCGCGGGCTACATCTGTCCTGCTGGCCTGTATTTTTATAGGGTAGGTCAGAGTGTCAAAGGCTAGATGTGTATGAAAAATTAGGCCTTTTGCACTACTAGTATCTATAATATTGTTCATTTATTCAAATTAAATCGTAAATTACGCACTCTGTGCGTTAAACAGGAGCAGCTAAAGAGGCTTTTGGGGCCTTAAACTGCGACGCAGACCCTTGAAATTTTTTAGGGTAGGTCATACTGTCAACTGCTACAGGTGTGAGAAGTTTGATGGCTTTGAGGCGGTTCGCGTTTAAGATATTAATTTTTTTATTAAAACTACATTGTAAACGTGTGTAAAAATAG
>NC_134694.1:56920403-57137903 GCF_050947455.1 Rhinoderma darwinii
TTCTGGCTCTGAATATTATGTTGTTGTTCTGCTTAGAGAAAAAAAAAAAAGTTTCTTGTTCACTTTAAAACATTTCCTCCATTCCTCCAGTGATCCATTTAAAAATCTCTTAAAATATGCAAGTTTCTAATCAATAATTAAAAAATGGGTGCTCTATACAGTTTATTCGCTTTATTCATTTGTAGGAAGCCCACTCCGTTTATTTCAGTATAGGGCAGAGCAGGAGGAGATTTCAAGTTTTGCAGCCCTTTATTTCAGAAAAAGATTGAATATAAATTGAATACCTTTAAAGGGGTTATCCTCTACTGGACAACTGATGACCTATCCACAGGATTGGTCATCAGTATATGATCTGTGGGGGTCCGACACCCGGACCCCACACCCATCAACTGCTCAGGTGGCCTCCGGGCACCAAACGTCCATGCCGGAAGCAGTCGGCTCCGGTCACTGCAGCTCTGCTCCTATTCAAACAAATAGGAGCAGAGCTGCAGTTCTGCAGCAGGGCCACTATGCAATGTACGGAGCAAACTGCTTCCGGCTCCATACATTGCATACTGTGCAATGACATCTGGTTACTACAGGCCACCGGAGCAGCTGATCGGTGTGGGATCCGGGTGTCGGACCTCCACATATCATATACTGATGACCTATCTGGTGGATAGGTAATCAGTTATCAGGTAGTTGATAACCTCTTTAACAATGACAAGCGGATTGTGTGTCTGTAGAGATAACTCTAGTTATTAATGTCCTGTGATCACGGCAACATCGGCACGGATTCTTTCTCTGCTGTGTGAGAGGGCATGGCCAACGGAGTGTACTAGCAGAGAAAGGGGGAGAAGACAGAGTGCAAAGAGTAATGTCAGCCAGAACTCTTGTGTGAGCAGAGACTGACGGGTCAGCAGCTCCACTGTATATCTAACATGCCATAACTTCCTGCGGGTGAATTAGGAAGAAAGAGAGGTCTGCAGCACAAATGTCTGAGCTTTAAAGGAAAAGGATTCAGAAAGACATGTGAGGGTTTAAAAGCACTGTGAAGATTTGTTTTTTACATTAGCAGTACTTTTTAATGCTCTGGGATCAATATACTGGTAGGCACAATAGGCCTCAAAAGGAAGATGTTGCACATTTAACAAATATTTTGAGTAGAAACGATTAGGCTACTGGGCCAAGGGTGGTATACTGTAAAGACCCTACAGTGTAAATCTGGGCATCATAATATCTTAGCAATTTTGCTGTATAATCAAACTAGAAAAAGTATAGTGTCCTAAAGTCTATGATGTTCAGGGTTTAGAGAATATATACTTACAGTAGCTCCTGCTCTGCTTCAGGTTTACAGACAGACATCTGAAAAAATTTAACTAGGTACACTGAGAAAGAACTATTCTCCTTAACCACTTCCCACAAAATCACGTACAGTTACATGATGGGAATTGGTGATTTAACGCATTCTCATGTAACATGAAGGAGATGGAGCTAGCTCAAGAGCTAAGCCAGCGTCATCACCGCCGGGTGCCAGCTGTATGTTACAGCTGCCACCCTGATGTAACGGCCAGGACCGGAGCTAGCCTCCGATCTGGCCGATTAACCCCTCAGATGCTGCGTTCAATAGAGATCGCAGCATGTGAGGAGTTTTTAGCCACCGGCACCCCATCAACGTGAACGCTGGGTTGCCGGTGACTGCAATGGCAACCGGAGGCCTAATGCTGGCCTCCCGGTCTGCCAGCAACGGAAGTCTCCTATGCCCCGCTCAGCGACAGGGGTCCTAAAAGTCTTCCGGTACCATTGGCAAGATGGTGGCGGCTCAGCTTCCGGCTCAGAAGCTGAGCTGGCGTCATCAGCAGTGGGTGTCCACTGTATGTTACAGCGGATACCCCACTGTAATGGCAGGAACCGGAGCTAGCTCCGATTCCTGCCATTAACCCCCCGTCGATGCAGCGATCCAATGCGATCGCTGCATCTTAGTGATTTGTAGCAAATCGGCAGCCTGCCAATGCGATGGCAAGGCTGGCGACTGCTACTATGGCAACAGGAGGCCTAACAATGGCCTACTGTTTGCCATTACGGAAGCCGATTAGGCCCCGTCCGGAGGCGGAGCCTGATCGGCTTGCTATCACTGAACAACTGGCAGTTCTAATACATTGCACTACATAGGTAGTGCAATGTATTAGAACATCAAACAAACAGTTGGAGCTTCAAGTCCCCTAGTGGGACTAAAGAAAAGTGTAAAACAAAGTGTAAAAAAAGTAAAAATAAAAGTTGTAAAAAATACAATAAAAGTTTCAAGTAATAAAATAAAACACAATCGCCCTTTTTCCCTTATTAAGTAATTTATTATTGAAAAAAAAATAATGAAGCCATACATATTTGGTATCGCTGCGACCTGAACTATAAAAATATAATGTTATTTATCCCGCGCAGTGAACGCCGTAAAAAAACAAACAACTAAAATATACTGCCACAATTGCTGTTTTTTTGGTCACTTTGTCTTCCAAAAATTGAAATAAAAAGTGATCAAAAAGTCGCGTGTATCCAAAAATGGTACTTATAAAAACTATAACTCGTCTCGCAAAAAACAAGCCTTCATAAAACTCAGTCGACTAAAAAATTAAAAAGTTATGGCTCTCACAACATGGCGACAGAAAAAATACATTCTCTTTACAAAAGTAATTTTTTTATTGTGCAAAAAGTTGTAAATATCCAGTTGTGCAGCCCGAGGGGGACATTTCTTCTGTTTCAAGAGACGAATAATCAAGGCACTAAAATTAGGGAACCAAAACGGGGAGGCCCCAACACTTCCCAGTAAAATGCCCCAAACTTCAAATGTGCGGAGTGTGGACCAAAAGGTGGCTAAGGAAAGACGTTTATCAGTGCGACACCGGCCTGTGCAGAAAGGATTGCTTTACAGTGTAACACACATCTATGGATGATTTTCTTTATTTTTTTACCTTATTATACCACCTGACTATGCCCCTGACGTACTCTGCCCAGCTAAAATGGACCCCCACATTATAAACTGAAATACCAGTAAGACAAACAAAACTACAACCATGCAAAATCCACGCTCCAAAAGCCAAATGGCGCTACCTCCCTTCTGAACCCTACAGCGTGCCCAAACAGCAGTTTACTTCCACATCGCCATACCCTGGAGAACCCTTTTAACAATTTTTGGGGTGTGTGTCTCCAGTGGCACAAGCTGGGCATGACATATTTGCCTTTGAATTGGCATATGTAGGGAAAAATGAAAATTTTTACTTTGCACTATCCGTAGCGCAATCATTTGTGTAAAAGACCTGTGGGGTGAAAATGCTCACTACACCCCTTAACCCCTTCGCACTCAGCGACGTACTATTCCGTCGCGCTGACCGACACGTTCGCGCTCAGCGACGGAATAGTATGCTGGAGTAACGGCCATTTCGACCGTCTTCCTGACACATGCAGAAACTGTGACAGCTGCTGTCTCGTACAGCAGCTGCCGCAGCTCCTGCAGCAGGGACCGATCGCTGTGTCCCCGCTGATTAACCCCTTAAAAGCCGCGTTCAATACCGAACGCGGCTTTTTAGGGGTTAAGCTACAATCGCCGGCCTGCTACACAATAGCGACCGGCGATGGTGACTATGGCAATCGGACACCTAACAATGGCGTCCGGCTATGCCATTGACGGAAGCCTAGTGGGTCCTGACAAAGTCAGGACCCACTGTGCTTGCTGTCAGTGAGTAGCTGACAGTTCTAATACACTGCACTACGCATGTAGTGCAGTGTATTAGAATAGCGATCAGGGCCTCCTGCCCTCAAGTCCCCTAGTGGGACAAAGTAATAAAGTAAAAAAAAATAAAAAAAAAGTGTAAATATGTGTAAAAGTGTAAATATGTGTAAAAATAAGAAAATAAAAGTTTTAAAAGTAATAAAAGTAAAAATCCCCCCTTTTCCCTTATCAGTCCTTTATTATGAATAAAAATACATAAACAAACAAATAAACTATACATAATTGGTATTGCAACGTCCGTAACGGCCTGAACTACAAAATTCTTTTGTTATTTATCCCGCGCGGTGAACCCCGTAAAAAATAATAATAAACCGTACCAGAATCACAATTGTTTGGTCACTTTACCTCCCAAAAAATTGAATAAAAAGAGATCAAAAAGTCGCATGTGCCTAAAAATGGTCCTAACCGAAACTGCAGTTCGTTACGCAAAAAATAAGTCCTCGCACGGATTTATTGATGGAAAAATAAAAAACGTTATGGCTCTTAGAATAAGGTAACACAAAAAGTGAATGATTTTTTACAAAAAGTATTTTATTGTGCAAACGCCATAAGACATAAAAAAACGTTATAACATCTGGTATCGCCGTAATCGTATCACCCCGCAGAATAAAGTGAATGTGTCATTTATAGCACACGGTGAACGCTGTAAAAAAAATAGAATGAAAAAACAATAGTAGAATTGCTGTTTTTTAGTCACCACGCCACTTAAAAATAGAATAAAAACGGATCAAAAAGTCGCATGCACCCCATGAAAACTACAATGAATTCCTCAAGGGGTCTAGTTTCCAAAATGGGGTCACTTTTGGGGGGTTTCCACTGTTTTGGCACAACAAAACCTCTTCAAACCGGACATGGTGCCTACTAAAAAGGAAACCTCAAAATCCACTAGGTGCTCCTTTGCTTCGGAGGCCGGTGCTTCAGTCCATTACCACACTAGGGCCACATGTGGGATATTTCTCAAAACTGCAGAATCTGGGTAATAAGTATTAATTTGCGTTTCTCTGATAAATCCTTTTGTGTTATAAAAAAAATGGTATAAAGAGGATTTTCTGACCAAAAAAAAATGTAAATTTCACCTCTACTTTGCTCTAAATTCCTGTGAAACACCTAAAGGGTTCATAAACTTTCTATACGCTGTTGTGAATACTTTGAGGGGTCTAGTTTCTAAAATGGGGTGTTTCATAGGCGTGTCTAATATATAGGTCCCTCAAAGCAACTTCAGATCTGAACTGGAACCTAAAAAAATGAATAAATTAGGTAATGCTTCGCTTCTTACATTATACTGATAATGAGCAGTGCCCACCCTAAGATGACCCCAGTTTTGACAGTTTGTATAAATGGAGACCCCTATTAGACCATTTCAGTGCCCGGTTTTCCTAAGCATACACCCCCGAGAAGTGTATTTCTATTGATGAGTCCTTGGTACATTTTAAAGGGAGGCTTCAATTTCGCCAGTACCTGCCGAGTAAGGGTATGTGCACACACACTAATTACGTCCGTAATTGACAGACGTATTTCGGCCGCAAGTACCGGACCGAACACAGTGCAGGGAGCCGGGCTCCTAGCATCATAGTTATGTACGATGCTAGGAGTCCCTGCCTCGCTGCAGGACAACTGTCCCGTACTGAAAACATGATTACAGTGCGGGACAGTTGTCCTGCAACGAGGCAGGGACTCCTAGCATCGTACATAACTATGATGCTAGGAGCCCGGCTCCCTGCACTGTGTTCAGTCCGGTACTTGCGGCCGAAATACGTCCGTCAATTACGGACGTAATTAGTGTGTGTGCACATACCCTAAGAGGGCAAGGTATAGCGTGAAGATGTATATGCTGTGCAAGAGTGCATCAGGGTCATACCTACAAATTTTGGATATATGAAGGGAAGGACACCAGTATTCAGTCCCCAGAATGCCCCCCCCCCCTTACTGGGAGTTAATGCAAAAATTGTGTCCTGAGTTACCAGCTCTACCTAGATTATTTTTATACCAGCGTCCCACTCTTCAACTGCCTCGCTTCCAGAAGTCCTGCAGCATGCGGCACAGCTAGAAGAAATCTGAGAGGCCTCCCTAAGACTCTGCTTGGGCAAACACTCAGAAGGGGTGAGATCAGGGCACAATCTAACAGCAACATATTGTGTGTCAAGTACAAGAGAGATGTTACACCAGTACCCATGTACCTGTATGAGGTACCAGTACAGAGATCCCCAAACCAGACTGCATCCTGGTACATGGGAGGGGTGGACTTGTCTGATCAAGTCCTGAAGCCCTACAGCGCCATGTTCCAGTCCCTGTTCCAGTTCCTAACATGCCATACCGTCCTGGTCTAGCACCGAGCTGTGTCAAAGTCGTGCCGTGCTGCATCCACGTCTGACCTGCTTCACCTCACTTGACGTCCGCCTGCTACCTAGTCCCAGCCGAGCCTGCCCTGCTGCTCTCTGAGCTGCCACGGGTACCTATAGAACTATAGACACTCACCTGCTCCCTGTTGGCCAGCTGCCTTACCTCCAAGACGGTACGGTCCAGTGGGTCCACAGACCCTTCATGACATGTAGTCACTTTTGTTGGCGATTTTTTTTAATGCGGTTTTTCACGGTTTTTGGTCCTTCAGGGGCTTTGCAAATGCGACATGGCCTCCACAAACCATTCCTGCTAAATTTGAGCTCCAAAAGCCAAATGGTGCTCCTTCCCTTCTAAGCCCTGCCGTGTGTCCAAAAAGCCGTTAATGACCACAGGTGGGGCATTGTTTTACTCGGGAGAAGTTGCTTTACAAATGTTGTGGTGCTTTTTCTCCTTTAGTCCTTGTGGAAATTAGAAAAAATTAGCTAAACCTACATTTTCTTTGAAAGACTGTAGATTTTAATTTTCAGGGCCAATTTCCAATAATTTATGCAAAAAGCCTGCGGGGTCAAAATGCTCACTATACCCCTAGATAATTTCATCAAGGGGTGTAGGTATCAAAATGGGGTAACTTTTGGGGGATTTCCACTGTTTTGGCACCGCAAGAGCCCTTCAAACCTGACATGGAGCCTAAAATATTTTCTAATGAAAAGGAGGCCCCAAAATACTCTAGGTGCTCCTTTGCTTCTGAGGCCGGTGCTTCAGTCCATTAGCACACTAGGACCACATGTACGATATTTCTAAAAACTGCAGAATCTGGGCAATATATATTGAGTTGCATTTCTCTGGTAAAACTTTCTGTGTTACAAAAAAAAATAGATTAAAAATGAATTTCTGTAAAAAAAAAGTGAAATTTACATTGCTTTAATTCCTCTGAAACGTCTAAAGGGTTAAGAAACTTTCTAAATGCTGTTTTGAATACTTTGAGAGGTGAAGTTTTTAAAATGGGGTGACTTATTGGGGGTTTTTAATATATAAGGCCCTAAAAGCCTACAACTAAACTGGCCCCTGTAAAAATAGCCTTTTGAATTTTTCTTGAAAATGTGAGAAATTGCTGCTAAAGTCCTAAGTCATGTAACGTCCTAGAAAAACAAAAGGATGTTCAAAAAACGATGCCATTCTAAAGTAGACATATGAGGGATGTTAATTAGCAACAATTTTGTGTGGTATTACTATATGTCCTACAAGCAGATACATTTAAATTGAGAAAAATGCAAATTTTTAAAATTTTGTGTTTTTCACAATTAAATACTAAATGTATCGAGCAAATTTTGCCAGTAACATAAAGTCCAATGTGTCACGAGAAAACAATCTCAGAATCGCTTGGATAGATAAAAACATTCTGAAGTTATTACCACATAAAGTTAAACATGTCAGATTTGAAAAATGAGGCTCTGTCCTGAAGGTCAAAAGTGGCTAAAGAGGGAAGAGGTTAAGAAAAGTTTGGATATGTGGCTAAAAATCAAAATTCTAGAAAACATTACCCCTCTATTCAGTTTCTGCTTCATCTCAGCCTTCACGTTCAGTGTTGTTTCTCTAGAGCACTATGGTTTATTTGTATGCTGTTTTATGTGTATGAGTTGAGGGAGAAATTCAAGCAATCTCGTTGCATCACCTTTATCTACTCTGTAATGTTTCTCACAGAAGAGGGAAAAATTAGGCCTCCACATAGCGGACAGGGACACCAGCAGAGCAGCCATAAATGTATGGCTAACTTACTGGGGTTTTTTTGCTTTTTCTTTTGGAATTTCGCCTATGGAAAATTTGCACTCATCCGCAGCAGTTTCAATCTGTCTATTCCAGGTTATGATGGCCATACGCATGGTAATTACTGATGTAATGCAAAACAATTTGTAGATATCAGAGACTTCCTGACTCAAAAAAAAACATGGAGTCATTATAATATTGTAACATGAAATGTTGCTATGATAATATTAAAACTGGCATACTGAGATATAGAGCAGTATGGAACCCATTTTGACAAATATTTGTATGCATAAATGCAGAGCTCACACCAGCCGTTCTCAGGTTGTCAGGAAATGTGTTTGATCATTAGTCACATCTATGTCACAAAGTTTTCTACGTTGTATTAGCAATGATAACTTCTGCTGCTGACTGATATATATATATATATATATATATATATATGTAGAGATAAGCAGCACTCTACGACAGATTCCAACACAGTAATGGGTGCAAGCAGGTAATCCAGATCCGTGGATTATAAGGCATAAACGAAAGAAATCCCACAGCACTCTGATGGTTCCAAAAAGTATGTGATTTATTCAGTCAACAGCTAGAGCCCTTTTGAAAATAGGCACCACATTTGCCCTGTGCCAGTCCCTTGGCACTATACCAGTCACTAGAGAATCTCTAAATATTATGAAGAGGGGGACAGAAATAACTGAACTAAGCTCTTTAAGAACTCTAGGGTGTAACCCATCTGGTCCTGGGGCCTTGTGTACATTTATTTTATATCAACTGATATATTAACAGCACTGGCACCGGCTACATCAGCTGCTTTTTCTTCTGTTGTATATACAGAGCTAAAGAACCCATGTAGTAACTCTGCCTTCTCTTGATCCCCTGTGACCAACTCCCCATTACCTTCAAAGTCACCTCCAAATGTGTTTGTCTTCTGTTAGACTATTGAAGCCCATTATTGTGTCATAACCTGGGCCCATTAGATTTCCTGGTACTCTGATGTTCCAGTTTGACCCTTATGTTTACTCTTGAATTATACAGTAATAGATTGCATCTCGGTTCCAATTTATTTTGTTGCCATTTTTCAGTTTTAGAGTTAGGTAGGATACTCTATTAAGAGGCAGATTATAAATAAACCTGCGGTGATGTGGTTTGGCATGTTATATAAAAACAGTTATTAAGTTCAGCAATTTCTGCAATGTATTCTTTATTATTCACTAGTTTCTAATGATTTTCAACAAACACAGAAAAAAATCTTTTCACAAGAAAATACAATTAGATCAACGACCAATGTTGTCATCGTTCTTGATGATAAATACAACAAGATAAAACAAAGAAAGTAATATGATACATTTGCAATATATTCTTTAAAATCCCTCGCAGCTCATGAGGAAAGTCTGTAATACTGTTATATAACTAGCATCATATCTGACCTGTTGTGTATGTGTTTCACGTTTGTAACTCAATTTTCTGAAACAAAACAATAAAAAAGCCACACATTTAAGACTAACAAGTTACACCCCATAACACCCTGTCACATTCCATCACTACTTGTCACATCCTGACACACTTATGAGAGACACATTTCAAGAGCATCTTCAGTGTCCTGTGAATCTTCCATAATGTCTCAGCTGTTAGGTTTGTTGATATGGTGAAAGCTTCAGGACCTTGTGTGACTGGACTACAGCAAAGCTAGCACAGATGATTTGTATTTTGAAATCTGTTGCATCAGTAATGTTAGTTATTATAGATAATAATAAAATATTTTTCAATCTGAGTTGCTATTACTTGATAGATATTGTACATAAAATCCAATAACCAAAGCCAGAATGTTTCACAGACCCCTTTTGCACTTTAAAGAAAAAAATTTAGAAGATCAATAATACCATTCCCTTTGTGTATTTCATCTTATAAATCAATAAACATATATCTGGCAAGTTCAGATAGAAAGATCCTCCTTCCTTTCCAAGTTTTTAAAAAAAAAAATTCAGCCATCAATTTGGACAGCAATCCAACCAATGGCAAATTTAGACGTATAGCTATAAACTAAAATAAGAGATGTATGAAAATAAAAAAAAGGAAATATCTATTTTTTTTATCTATCTACAGTTTTTTTTATATCTATCTAAATGCATACATTTGACCTAAAATGTAATTAAGTCATAAAAAAAATATAAAGTTAAATAGAATGTAAAATCAATTTACTTGTTTTGTTAGTTAGATGTCTGTAGAAAATAATTTCTTTATATTTTTTAAAAATGTTGTAGCTATTTATTTTTTATTTATATCATTTTTTTCTAGGGGCAGCCTTTTTGAAAATATACATTTCCTCCTGTATTGTCTGTATAGACTGTAAAGCAGGGTGTGCTTTATGGCTGCTAAAATTAATGGAAGACAATTAACAGAGAAATGTAACAGATTATTACAGATTCCAGAAGTTGATGGAGCACAGCCTCCTCAACCAGAGAAGAGTGAGCGATAGCAGAGATGTATACAGAGCCTTATATGTGATGCAATGTATAGTGTTACTATTCTGTTCATGCTACCCCAGTCTATACAGTAAAACTGATAAGTTTGTCTAGTAAAATGCAGCCTAGTTTGCTCCATTGGCCCATAAATATATATGTCTATCCAAAATTAAAAAAACAAAGCAGCATCGTATGAATAGTCGCTAGGTTCAAGCCCAATTTATATGTCCAAACAATGGTTACTTGCTAGTGAAGAAAAACTGAATATTTTTCACATCCATCCATCCATCCATCCATCCATCCATCCATCCATCCATCCATCCATCCATCCATCCATCCATCCATCCATCCATCCATCCATCCATCCATCCATCCATCCATCCATCCATCCATCCATCCCAGCTTTATCTATCTCCAGTGTCTGTTGTTCAGGGTTTACCTCATGGTGGAATCATGAATACTGGCATTAGCCAGTGCAGCAGAGAACTACAGATTCATAAAACATATTTATGAACTCCCAATTTATTATATGCCATTCTTTTCAAGTGTTTTTTTGCTGTAAAAGCATTCCTAGGCGGAAAAAAACATTGATGTTTAACTTTCACTGCTTGTAAACTATCTTCCTACAGGTGAAGAGGGGAAGCCCAATAATGTTAAAGGATATTTTGTAACTATCTCCAGCCTCATGAATATGATATATTTTTTTTTTTACAGCACGTAAAAATTCACTTAGATTTTGGAATGGCACAGTATGATGTGTTTACAAACCTCAAAGGTGAAGTCCAAGTTTTGGTAAAGCGATTATATTATAGAATGAAAATGTAGTGTTCACCATGCTGCTTTATATACATATTATGGAGTAGGAGGAGCTGAGCAGATTGATATATAGATTTGTGGGGAATTATTCAGTATAGTTCAGTAATTGACGCACTAAGTTACAACTTAACTACTAACCATTCCTTAAAGAGCGGGTTCACATAGGGCAGTTTGTTTCTATGTTGCCATTTTTTTTAGTCAAAGCCAGGATTAAATTTAAATGAAAGACATGTCCGTTGTAGCGCCGGCGGCCGCTGGTCTCGCTTACCCCAGCAGCCGCCAGCCACTTTGTCCACTTCCTGCTCCGGGACGCCGGCGCACTCTGCTCCCTCCACTGCTCTGTGCCCGTAGGGTGCACGCGCTCATGCCCGTTCTTAAAGAGCCAGCGCACGCACCAGGATTATTGACCCCAACCTATCCCAGCACACCCTGGACTTTAAAAGGAGCCCTGCCCACTATGTTTTTGCCTGAGCAATGTTGTGTATTACCCAGTGTTTGTCTGAAAAAGTTCCTTAGCTGTTTCCTGTATCCCGTATCCAGAATCTGTGTCCGGTGACCTTGTCAAGTCAACTGTCCTAGATGACTGCGCTATCCATGTCCGGTGTCCTTGCCAAGTCCAGTGTCTGAGACGACCGCACTATCTGTGTCTGGTGTCCAAGCCAAGTCTAGTGTCCAAGACGACTGCACTACCCGTGTCCGGTGTCCGTGTCAAGTCAGGTGTCCGAGATGACTTCAGTGTTCAAGTCCAATGTCCATGTCAAGTCAAGTGTCTGAGACGACTTCAGTGTTCAAGTCCAGTGTCCATGTCGAGTCAAGCGTCTGAAATGACTTCAGTGTTCAAGTCCAGTGTCCGTGTCAAGTCAAGTGTCCGAGATTACTTCAGTGTCCAAGTTCGGTTATCCAGCACAAGCCTGCTTCTGATAGTCCGGTACAAGCCAGCTTCCGACAGTCCGCACAAGCCTGCTTCCGATAGTCCGGTACAGGACTGCTTCCGATAATATGGTACAAGCCAGCTATCCTGGTACTCTAGCGCCCTAGTGTCTGTCATAGACTTTCTGTTTGACCAGCTGCTACTCCTCTATGGCGGATCGCCACAATGGGTTCACATACTCCACAGTCATGACATCCATCTCCTCTTTTTTGTTCCCACTCCTTACTTTGGATAGCACTTTGTGAACCTGGCCTAAAAGATCTTATAAAATGTAAATCTGCCTGATAAAGAAGCTTGTCCGGCTTTGAAACACGTTGAAAGTTCCGATATTAATAAAAGGTTAACATTTGCATTACTTTATAGGATCTTCCTTAATACCGCAAAGAGAACAGCGCTTACATAAAAGGTAATTTTTGGCCATCTTGCACTCAGAATTTCCTAGTGCATCTCAGCATTTGATATCGCTTAATAGATCTTATAATCCAAGAGGTTTGCATACTTTTTTCCAACAATAACATTTAATGTTGTATCATTTTTGTGGAGTATTTGTGTTATTAGATGAATTATCTATTTTAACCATTTGCCGACATTTGACGTATACTTACATCATAGCCGGCAATGGAAAGTATGGAGCAGGACCACAGGCTGAGCCAAATTTACACTCTGCAGGTGTCGGCTGTATGTTACACCCAACACTTCACTGTAATGAGCAGGATCCCTCTAGTTGAACCCTTAGATACGGTGGTCAATAGTGAATTCGGCATCTGAGCTGTTAAAAAGAGGGGAGGTTGCCCTCTCTAATGTCCCATCGCCCCCCACAACATGAACGCAGGGTTATGATGGTTGTCATGGCAAGGCAGGGCTTATTACTATCCTGCAGATAAAGGTTTTTACTTTTATGTGCGAAAAAATGATTAAAAGTAAAAAAAAAAATTCACTCGCACGGTGTACGCAGTAAAAAAAAAATAATTGAAAATTGAAACACCAGAATCACTGTTTTTCGGTCACCTCATCTCGCATATAAAATGGAATAAAAAGTGATCAAAATTCTCATGTGCCCCAAAATGGTACCAATAAAAACTACAGCACGCACCGCTAAAAACAAGCCCTCACCAATGAAAAAATGTGTGGCTCTCAGTTATGGCAACATACAACAAATTGAATTTTTAATAATTTTTAGTAGATTAATAAAGTAGTAAAATATAGAAAAAACAATATAAATTTGGTATCGCGTTAATTGTATTAATCAACAGAATAAGGGCTTATTCAGACGAACGTGATATACGTCCGTGCAACGCGTGTGATTTTCACGCGACTCGCACGGACCTATATTAGTCTATGGGGCCGTGCAGACAGTCCGTGATTTTTACGCAGCGTGAGTCCGCTGCGTAAAACTCACGACATGTCCGTTCTTTGTGCGTGGGACGCGCGTGATTCGCGCAACAGCAGTGAAAAGTATGAATGAAAACAGAAAAGCACCACGTGCTTTTCTGTTTACAAACATACAAACAGTGTCATCGTGATGGCGGCTGCGCGAAAAGCACGCAGCCGCGCATCATATGGTGATGACACACGGAGCTGTTAAGCCTTTTGCGCACGCAAAATGCAGCGTTTGTTGCGCGCGCAAAACACACACGCTCGTGTGAATCCGGCCTAAAGTAAACATGTCACTTTATTCTATGGTGAACGCCGTAAAAATGAAACCCATTTTTTCCCATTCCACACCACAAATATTTTTTTCCAGTTTCTTAGTACAATAAATAGTGCCATGAAAAACTACAACTCATTCTGCACAACCAAGCCCTCATATGGCTATATCGATGGAAAAATAAGGAAACTGAAAAAAAAAATGGCTGCGACAGGAAGGTGTTAAATTGAATATAAAAAAAAAAATTCAGTGTTTAAGAACTTTCTATACTTACTGTAGATGCTACTTGTTATTTTTAATAAATCTTTAGCTCTTGACTATTAATGAAGCTACAATTACCAAGTCAAGATGGATTGAGTAATAGCAATTGGTATTCTGAAACTAAGAAATACTACACACCTTGATTTTTGCTTTCTTCGTTAACCCTAACATTTTGTAGCATTTTGCACCAGCATTTGTAAGCCAAAACTAGGAGTGGATCCAAAACACAGAAGAGGTACAAATATTTATTTTAGGCCGGGTTCCCACGTAGTGTAAACGCTGCGGAAATTCCGCAATGGAATTCTGTGTGGAAATTCCGCAGCATTTATAGTAGCAGCAAAGTGAATGAGATTTAAAAAATCTCATGCCCACGCTGCTGAAAAAAAAAGGCACAAAAGTTGTGGCTGATAGACTTCAATGAGGAGCAGAAACTCTGCGACAGATTTATGTTGTTGCGGTATTTACAGCGGAACCGCAGCGGAAACGCACTGAAAACCGCTGGAAATCCGCAGGTGCACATATACTTTGCTATAACCAATGTTTAACACTAAATGAGCGGCGCAGAGTTTCTGCAGCAATATGAGCAGGAAAAACGCACTATTTGGTGCGGATTTCTGTGACAGATTTACTAGCATTTTTCTAGAGATTCTGCTGCAGATTTTCTAATGCAGCAAATCTGCAGCATATCCTGTGTGTGGGAACATACACTTATACTTTTTCTCTCTGTAGGTTCCACACCTGGATTTGGCTTCCAAATACTGGTGCAAAATACTGACCTAATACTGCCTTGCTTATCCACACATAATGGAATTGGTGCTGTTAAAATTAAATTCTCACTAGTGAAAATTTGTTTAAAGTGTCCTAATAGTCTGTTACTTTTATTAAAGCAGAAATCTGATCCTGTGTATAACTCAGAGGTGACACTTTCTCAGATTTTAATCCACAAAACTGAGTTATTCTCGTTCAAGACTGAAGTGTCTTCCATTAAGCCCAGCTGTAATTTTGGGTTTATTTAATACTCTGAACTATAAGGGTTTTCTTAACAGAACAAACTTTCGCATATTATAAAAAATAATAATAATAATAATAATTAGAAAAAAACCCTCATGCGTCTGACCCTCTTGGGCATATTCCCATTGACTTCAGTTTATTATGCTTGCACACAGAACACTCACATCACATCTATAATGCAAATACAAACATTCAAGAGAGGGCTGGAGCCTTGTATTGTTTGGAAAGTAGATTTTGTCTCCATGCTCTGCCGCAGACTTGCATCTCCAGCTTTTTAATAACGGAATGCGGCACCCCCATCTTGTACGGTTCATGTGGTCCTCTGGGTGCAGTGATGGGTCGGAGGTGCTGGCCGGAGCTGCCAGAACAAACAAGTGCTGCAGAGTATATAAGAAAAGACTCTTTATACGGTCTAAACAACAAGAAGAGGAAATGTATGTGGCTCTATATCTCTAGTGTTTCTCACCCTTCCCTTTTATTTGCCTCTGGGAATTGCTGTTTATAATATCCCAGCTTTTAATTTTTTATATTGCAAACAATTATAGAGCTGATATTTTCTACATATACACACATTTACAGACTTTACGTTAAGCATTGATCTCAGTAAAATACCCAAGCTGTTATATGAAATGTTAATATTCAATAGAGCAATATTTACTTCTATTTAAGATTAACCCCTTCCCGACATTTGCCATATGGGTACGCCATGGAAAGCATTGACTTCCCGCAAATTGCCGTACCCATACGCCAAATGTTTGGCACCGGCTCAGAAGCTGAGCCGGTGCCATCATCGCCCCATCTCAGCTGTATCTTACAGCTGACATCCGGCTATAACAGCGGGGACCGAAATTAGTTTCGATCCCCGCCGTTAACCCCTTAAGTGCAGCGCTCAAACGCGAGTGCTGCACTTAAGGTGTTTGCAGCTCATCGGAACCCCAGCAATGAAATTGCCGGGGTTCCGGTGGCTGCAATGGCAACCGGAGGCCTAATACTGGCCTCCCGGTCTGCCTAGCACGGAAACCGGTCAAGATCCGCCCGGCGGCGGAGCATGATCAGCTTCCGTAGCCGCCGGCAAGATGGCGCCGGCTCAGGAGCTGATCCGGCGTCATCAGCGGTGGAAGTCAGCTGTATGCTACAGCTGACATCCACCTGTAACGGCAGGAACTGGAGCTCACGCCGATCCCTCCCATTAACCCCTTCGATGCAGTAATCAAAAGCGATTGCTGCATCGTAGCGGTTACTAGCAGATCGCCAGCCCTGACAGGCAATCAGGACTGGCGACTGCTGCTATGGCAACAGGAGACACAATGGCCTCCTGCTCTGCCATTACGGAAGCCGATTAGGCCCCGCCGGGAGGCGAAGCCTAATCGGCTTGCTGTCAGTGAATAACTTTTTCTCCTTCAGTCTTTGTGGAAATGAGAAAAAATTAGCTAAACCTACATTTTCTTTGAAAAAATTTTGATTTTAATTTTCAGGGCCTATTTCCAATAATTTCTGCAAAAAACCTGTGTGGTCAAAATGGTCACTATAACCCTAGATAATTTCCTCAATTGGTGTAGTTTCCAAAATGGGGTCACTTGTGGGAGGTTTCCACTGTTTTGTCCCCTCAGGGGCTTTGTAAATCTGACATGGCCTCCGCAAACCATTCCTGCTAAATGTGAACTGCAAAAGCCAAATGGTGCTCCATCCCTTCTAAGCCCTGCCGTGTGTCCAAACAGCTGTCTATGACCACATGTGGGGTATTGTTTTACTCGGGAGAAATTGTTTTACAAATTTGCTTTTTCTCCTTTAGTCCTTGTGGAAATGAGAAAAAAAATAGCTAAACCTACATTTTCTTTGAAAAAATGTAGATTTTAATTTTCACGGCCTACTTCCAATAATTTCTGTAAAAAACCTGTGCGGTCAAAATGCTCACTACACCTCTAGATCATTTCCTTGAGGTGTGTAGTTTCCCAAATGGGGTCACTTTTGGGGGATTTTAACAGTTTTGGCACCGCAAGAGCCCTTCAAACCTGACATGGTGCCTAAAATATATTGTAATAAAAATAAGGCCCCAAAATTCACTAGGTGCTCCTTTGCTTCTGAGGCCGGTGCTTCAGTCCAGTAGCACGCTACGGCCACATGTGGGATATTTTCTAAAACTGTAGAACCTGGGCAATAAATATTGAGTTGCATTTCTCTGGTAAAACTTTCTGTGTTACAAAAAAAATTAATTTCTGCAAAAAATTATGAAATTTGTAAATTTCACTTCTGCTTTGCTTTAATTCCTGTGAAAAGTCTAAAGGGTTAAGAAATGTTCAAAATACTGTTTTGAATACTTTGAGGGGTGAAGTTTTTAAAATGGGGTGACTTTTTGGGAGTTTCTAATATATAAGGCCGTCAAAGTCACTTCACAACTGAACTGGCTCCTGTAAAAATGGCCTTTTGAAATTTTCTTGAAAATGTGAGAAATTGCTGCTAAAGTTCAAAGCCTTGTAACGTCCTAGAAAAATAAACAGATGTTCAAAAAACGATGCTAATCTAATGTAGACATATGGGGGATGTTAATTAGCGACAATTTTGTGTGTTATAACTGCCTGTCTTACAAGCAGATACAATTAAGTTGAGAAAAATGCTCATTTTTGCAATTTTTCGCAAAATGTTGGTGTTTTTCACAATTAAATACTGAACATGTCGAGCAAATTTTGCCAGTAACATAAAGTCCAATGTGTCACGAGAAAACAATCTCAGAATCGCTTGGATAGGTAAAAGCATTCCGAAGTTATTACCACATAAAGTGAAACATGTCAGATTTAAAAAATGAGGCTCTGTCAGGAAGGTCAAAAGTGGCCAAAGAGGGAAGGGGTTAAGTTGGTTAACAACCAATATGGCCACCATAACAGTAAACAAGGGAATGTTACACAGTTTTCCATGGTTCCTGCATGTATCAATGCATAACTCTACAGTTTCCCTGCCAATGAGCTTGGGAATTCATGAATGTCACTCAGCCCTCCAGGAAACACTTATAACTCCGAAATGATACTAGGACATATTTAAAAGGTTATATAATTTATTTTTATTTTATTATATTATTTATTTTTATAATTTTTATAATTTTTTTATATCAAATCTTTGATTTTATTGAAAATTAACAATATTTGAAAACAACCTTACATTAATCGTGAGGATATATTATGAAACATATGACACGCAAGCCACAATTCCAGATGTGCATAACAAATCAGGATGGGTAACAGTAGTGGATCATCATATGGGCGGTTCGGGCTCCCAGGGGGACCATGGCTGCCCAAACCGCACATAAGTTAAAAAAAAACTATCCAGGGCTGTGCCTGCCGCATTCTCGCGGTGATCGGTCCCACGTGCTGATAAGGAGGAGGTGGGGGTCAATTGTGGCCAGGGAACAGGGGGCGGGCGGCACAGCACATCAGTTGTAGAGAGCGGACTGTTAGAGATTGTGATGGGCAGGTGCTGGAGTCTCTCTCCCTGACAGTCTGCTCCTCTGTGATGCTGTGCACTGTCCCGTCTGTCTAAACCTCCAGCAACCTCTTGACAACAGCAAGACTGCAAGTAGGGTTTGAAGGATCTGTGGTGACATCACAGTCACATGATCAAGGTCCTGGAGGCTGTTCCAGAGAACAAGCACCGCAGAGGAAGAGGCTCTGGTAAGTGTGGTGTGTATTAGGGAACATATTGTAAGTCTGTATAGTGTGTGCTGTGTGTATACTGTATATAGTGTGTTAAATGTAAGTCTATATAGTGTGTGTATATTGCATATAATATGTGTGTATATTGTATAGTGTGTGCTGTGTGTATAATGTAAGTCTGTATAGTGTATATAGTGTAAGTATTTAGTGTGTGCTGTGTGTATAGAGTTTATAGTGTATTAAATGTAAGTCTATATAGTGTGTGTGTGTGTGTGTGTGTGTGTGTGTGTATTGCATACAATTAGTGTGTATATTGTATATATTGTATAGTGTGTAAATAGTGTGTACTGTATGTATAATGTAAGTCTATATCTATATAGTGTGTGTATAGTGTAAGTTTATATAGTGTGTGCTCTGTGTATAGAGTTTATAGTGTGTATAATGTAAGTCTAGATAGTGTAAGTGTGCGTGTAGTATGTGTGGTTTGAATATGTAGTGTGTGGTGTTAGTGTGAATTGTATATAGGGTGTTTAGTTTCTAAATTTTTGTGTGTGAAATTATTTCCCATCCGTAGAGCCCTCTGCAGTCAGTCAGATGCTCAGAACCCTCCTTGCAGTAAAATCTCCCCCGTAGAGCCCTCAGTAGTTATTCTACTGCAAGGGGGGGGGGGTCAGAGCATCTGATTGACTACAGAGGGTTCTATTGGGGGATAACGCCTCCCCCCCCAGAGCCATAAGAGTCAGATGCTCAGAATTTCACATAGAGCACTCAGCAGTCAGTCAGACACACTGGGGAGGGATGGAGGGATGTGTGACTGCTTAAAGGGTAACAAAACTTTTTTTTTAAAATTTACATGTCATAGTGACATGTCAAAACTTCTGATCAGTGGAGGTCCGGGCACTGAGACCCCACCAAACGCAGAAGCACCCAGATGAGTGATGTGTCACTTTGTTTCTGGTCGTCTTTCCTCTGATAGCCAAGCAAGCGGTGTGCGGGCCCAATAGAAAGTCCATGAGTTCGTACACCTCTCCGAGGAAAGACTATCGGAAATGAAGTGGAACAGTGCTCACCCGAGCACATCTGCCACTTTGTTTTAGTCATCAGTGTGGGTCTCAGTAATTGAACCCCCATTGATCAAAAGTTCTGACATATCACTATGACACACCAAATGTATTAAAAAAGTTTAGTTACCCCTTGGGGACTGAATTTATTGGTCTGGGTTAATGTATGTGCCTGGGGTCTTAATTTGCTTGGAATCGAAGGGGCAAAGATTTCTCATCAGGAAACTCTGCCGTCATCAGAAGTCACCATAGCGGGCTGTGTCAGATGGAGAAAAAAAAGAGCCCAACTCTCATCAGAGAAGACATCACTTGTGAGTCATTGGATTTATAGACTTGTCCCCTCTCCTGACATGTCTATTATAGGAAATCCTTGTATTCCACATAAAGACTTTGTGTACCCAGGTCTAATAGACAAATGTGTGTTGCCATTCCCCTTGTCTGGATGATGTGTCCTTACACAGTGTGATACTGTCAGCGATAGTTGGAGACTATCAGTATGTAGGGACACAGCCCTTTGACAAGGGGAATCATAACACCCATTTGTCAATGCTCAGACAGAAAGGTGGTGTTTAATATAGACACGATGTGGCAGGGCGGTGGTGGAGAGAGGGGCCCAAGCTTGTGGAACAGCGCAGGGCCTATGGTCTACTTAATCCGCCACTGGCTGTTTGTAGGGCCAGCAGGATAATGTTGTGTATTAAAAAAAGAGGCATGGACTCGCGGAGCAGGGACATAATATTACCTCTTTACAAAACATAAGTGCGGCCTCATCTAGAATATGCAGTTCTGTTCTGGGCACTAGTTCATAGATAGGATGCCATGGAGTTGGAAAAAATATAAAAAACAGCAACCAACTGATGGAGGATTAAACAAAATATTTTTTTTAGTCTTGAGAAGAGAAGTCTAAGGATGGAATCCCCTTGTCAGGAGGATGTGTCCCTACATAGTGTGATACTGTCAGCGATGGTTGGAGACTATCAGTATATAGAGACACAGCCCTTTGACAAGGGGAATCATAACACCCATTTATCAATGCTCACACAGAAAGGTGGTGTTTAATATAGACACGGCGTGGCAGGGCGGTGGTGGAGAAGGGGGGCCCAAGCTTGTGGAACAGCCCAGGGCCTATAGTGTACATAATCCGCCAATGATCAGTAGGTTACAAACAGAAACAACTATTTACAAAGCACCTGTATAGCAATATGGGAAAACTAGATCAATAAGATATCTGTGGGAAATCTATTAAAGATTTATAGTATAAAAGCGAAAGGGACACTAAATTCTACTTCCTAAGGGGAATCCAGTAAAGTTATTGGACTTCCAATCTGAATCAGTTACTATAGGGCGTGGAGGTCAACTTAGGGGGAGTGGAATAGAGGCATGAAAAGTTAGCCATGGTTTCCACACTTTCAGATAGTTTCATGTTTTCTAAGTTCCCAGCTCCAGAGCTCTCTATCCTGCATATAAAGTTAATCTTATCCAACCAAGCCTGGAAAGTGGGAGTGGAATCAGCAGCTTGGCCACTGTAATAATTTATGCAACCAGGTCATTCGATTTGGGGAGTAAGCTGTTCGATGGAGCCCAAAGGAGGACAAGGGGAACGTTAAGTAGGACATTTGATGTTGTGACTTTTTGTATCATGTCAGTCACTTTATCCTAGAAGGGTTTGATTAAAGGGCAGTCCCACCAGGTGTGGTATATGTTACCAACATGGGATTTGCATCTCCCACAGTTGCTGAATTTAATGAAATACATTTTATACAAAAAATCAGGGGATCTATAACACCAAGTTATGGTTTTGAAAGAGTTCTCCTGGTGTAATGACGGGGTAGGGAGACAGACAGATGAGCCCTAATCTACCCGCCACTCAGTCCCTGCCTATTTGCACGGCCCGTCCTAGGTGACGGCGTACAACTGGGCGACGGTCCCTACACTCAATAAGTGCACGACAGACCCACAGACAATGGTACACGGAAGCTAAGGGAAATGGGGCAGTTGGCCACGGCAACACCGTGAGCAACAAGAGTAGTGAATGAGCCGGGTCAAACCAGGAGTGTACGAGGTACCAAACGCAGAGCAGGAGAGTAGTCAGTAAAGCCAGGGTCAATTTGAAGCATAGGACAATAGAACAAGCATGAGCAGCAGAGCCAGGAAACAGGACAGAATCACAGGCAAAGGAGGAGAAGGAAATGAAGGTATAAATAGAGGGCGGGAGCTAGCTCGGTCTGGCCAGGCTCCTCAGCCTCCCAGCCTGAGTGGTAGCAGATCGAGTCACGCTAACAGACCAAGGCACAGATGCAGGCTGATTAATCAAGGGTGTCGACAAAGAAGTTGTGTCAGGCAAATCCATTACACCTGGATTCTAACACATCTAGAGAAGCCATGTGCATGCCTCAAAATAAAGGAGGTATCTTCTTTACAGACGGTGAGATCTAATTCCTTCTCAGAGGCTAATATAAAACTAGGCTTGACAGGAGAGACTTACAAAATCAAACCAGAGTATATCTTGGAGAGTAGGCCTTTAAGAAGGTCAGGGAATAACAGGTATGTCTCTAGCAAGGAGGGTTCTGGGATATCGAGAAACATTTTTAGAAATAGTTAGCATATTTTTCTGAAACTCAGGGAGTTCAAAAAAAGGGAAGGTCGAAGGTGTAGTTTCAGGTAGTAGGGATTGCAGAGTAGGGATTGTGCCATTTCTAAAAGTTTCAGTAACAGTAATGTTCCTTAGAGAAGACCAGAAAGTCTCTGTACAACCTGTGTGTGTAGGGAGTAAATGAAGTGGTGTAAGAGGCAGAATTTTCATAGGTGGGGTAAAGTTGCCGAAAAATTTCTGAAACACTATGATGGAACACTATGAAGATACATTTAATCATGGGGCTTGTTGAATTTGTAAGACCTTTTTTAAGTGAGGGACACCAGAGTTGGGCTTGTAGATCTTGAGAAAACAAAGCCCTCTCCACTTCGAAAGTTGGGGACGAGTCTTTGAATCTATTCAAGGAAACACATCGGCTAAGATGTATAGCCTTATAGTAATTAAAAGTATCCGGAAGGCCCATGCCGCCAGAATGGGATTTGAGAATTAAATGTCTGTGTGCTAGAGCTCCAGAGAAATCTAGAAAAAAGGTTTTTGATGGAATTAAATAAAGTGTTGGGTAAATAAATGGGGATAGTTTGAAGCACATACAAAATTTGAGGGGGGATGTAAGTCTTCAGTCTTTTCCTACCTACCCAGGATATAAAGGGGATCCGTAAAGAATTTAGTTGGGTTTTAATTTTGTTTAGTAAGGGGATGAAATTTGCTGTATATTGTTGTGAGGACTTTTTAGTAAGTTTAATGCCTAGGTATTAAATGCAATGTTGTGGCCATTAGTACAGAGCAAGGTGTTTTATGCCACATATATCCGCCAGGGATGCAGAAATGTTAAAAACCTCTGATTTGGAATAATTAACTTTGAAATTTGACACATATCCCAAAGAGTTAAACGTCTGTAAAACTAGGGGGAACGTCTCTTTAGGATTTGTAATTAACAATAAAAGGTCATCTGCAAAAGCAGCAGTTTTGTGAGTATGGTTTCCCAGTTGTGGACCTGTAATGTTATCTGTTTGTATAAGTTTCTGGATAAGTGTCTCTAAATTAAGGATGAAAAAATACGGGTAAAGGGGCAGCCCTGTCGTGTACCATTTTTTATGTCAAAAGTAGATGAAATTGTGCCATTTATGCGTAACCTACTTTATGTGTAGTGTACAGAGAAAGAACCACAGATATGAACTTGTCAGGGAAATCAAATTTTTGAAGAGTGGCAAGCATAAAGGACCACCGGACTCTGTCAAAAGCCTTTTCTGCTTCGGCTCCCTCTAAGACTAGTGGGATTCCCTTCTGTGTAGCATGGTGAATCAGGTTAATAAGTTGAGAGGTGCTATGTCTGCCTTCTCTCGAGGGTACGAACTCCACTTGTTTGGGATTGATCAAATGGAAGCTTAGCGAGGTAAGTCTGTTGGCCAGGAGTTTTGCCCACCATTTAAGATCAGAGTTAAGAAGTGATATGAGCCGATAGCTTCCACATTCTGCGCTATTTTTACCATCTTTAGGCAGCAGGGTGATATGTAATTCGAAAGCTTGTGGAGATAGATTACAGCCATCCAGAAGATCATTGAATACAGCTAAAAATTTGGGTAGCAGTATTCGTTTAATTTTTTATAGTAACTGATGGGGAAGCCATCGGGCTAAGGACTTTTTCCATTAGGTATTGATGAGAGCACTGTGGACAACTCTTTTAGTGTAAAGGGTTGAGTGATGGTGTTTCTGTCTTCTTCCGTGAGGGAGGGCAGGTTTATATGTTCTAAGAATTGGTTAGTGAGTATGTTTGAGTCCTGAGGTTCAGACAGATTGTATAAAGATGTAAAGTATCGCAAGAACTCTTTTGTTATATCTCCAATATCGGAAGATAGAGTACCTGAGGCGTTTTTTATTTCTTTGATAAAGGAGTGTTCTACACATTTCTTAAGAACTTTGGACATGACTTTAGATCCTCTGTCGCCATGTGCATAAAATTTGAAAGAACTACGTTTGTAAAGTTTTAGCCGATTTAATATTTAACAATTACTTCAACTTCTTCCGCAGGTCTCTCAAATCCTGTTGCATCTCAAGTGCTTTTGAGTATTTACCAACTCTCTCCAGAGAAAAAATCTGTGAGAGGAGTGAAGTGAGCTCTTTTTCCTTTGTTTTTTACAGTAGGCACCAATTGCTATAAGTTTGCCTCTAACAAGGGCTTTATGTGTTTCCCACACTATTGGTGTTGAGACATCAGGAGTTTCATTCCTCCGGAAGAAGTCAGCAAAGTGGGCGGACAAAGATTTTACATTGCGGGGGTCATCTAGTAGGATCTCATTCATGGACCAGGTCCATTCTTAGGAAGGCAAGTTCTCTATGTTGAGATTGAAGGATAGTGGTGCAGGGGCAGGTTAGGTTATTAGCGCCCAATCACCATGACTACATTGCGACTCCCAGACCAGACGTTTAGATAGTATGTAGATACATCCTTCCGACGAGGTACCAATGACTTCAACCATATACAAATAAACCAGCTTTTCTGCTCTGATATGATTCTATTAAACCGGATGACACCTGGGATCGGAACCTCACCTCTCTACATCCTGAACACGGCACCGCATTTCATTAACACCTACCATTCAGGTCTCTTCTCAGCAGGAGAAAACTATCACTATGATCGTTTGCTGACTTTTTATTTTTGTATCCTGTATTGCAAGTGTTTGACGTGTTGTCCATGTCTGTTTTAAGCTGTGCATAGCTTTACCTATGAAGACTACAGCAGTTATTTTACTATGTTTTAACTATGATCATACTATTTTATCATTGGTCTCTAGGACCTTACTCCTATTTATTTTCCTTTACACATTTATAGGTTTGTTCTTACAACTATTGTAATCTTCTTGTGAACATTCATTCTGCCTGTTCCATTCACATAACCTTGATGGTCTTGTATGTTGATTATACCTTAAAGAGGCTCTGTCACCAGATTTTGCAACCCCTATCTGCTATTGCAGCAGATAGGCGCTGCAATGTAGATTACAGTAACGTTTTTATTTTTAAAAAACGAGCATTTTTGGCCAAGTTATGACCATTTTCGTATTTATGCAAATGAGGCTTGCAAAAGTACAACTGGGCGTGTTGAAAAGTAAAAGTACAAGTGGGCGTGTATTATGTGCGTACATCGGGGCGTGTTTACTACTTTTACTAGCTGGGCATTCTGATGAGAAGTATCATCCACTTCTCTTCAGAACGCCCAGCTTCTGGCAGTGCAGATCTGTGACGTCACTCACAGGTCCTGCATCGTGTCGGCACCAGAGGCTACAGTTGATTCTGCAGCAGCATCAGCGTTTGCAGGTAAGTAGCTACATCGACTTACCTGCAAACGCCGATGCTGCTGCAGAATCATCTGTAGCCTCTGGTGCCGACACGATGCAGGACCTGTGAGTGACGTCACAGATCTGCACTGCCAGAAGCTGGGTGTTGTGAAGAGAAGTGGATGATACTTCTCTTCAGAATGCCCAGCTAGTAAAAGTAGTAAACACGCCCCGATGTACGCACATAATACACGCCCAGTTGTACTTTTACTTTTCAACACGCCCAGTTGTACTTTTGCAAGCCTCATTTGCATAAATACGAAAATGGTCATAACTTGGCCAAAAATGCTCGTTTTTTAAAAATAAAAACGTTACTGTAATCTACATTGCAGCGCCTATCTGCTGCAATAGCAGATAGGGGTTGCAAAATCTGGTGACAGAGCCTCTTTAAATGACACAATCCTTAGTGTCTGATATCCTACGATGTTGCAACAGACTTAACAATCTTAGTGATTTCATTGACCTTTAACCTTATGACAAGGCATCATGACTCAGACCCATTTTGGCCGGTTTTCCACCTCTTTTATAATTCTATATGGATATAACCCCTTGCAAGGGGCTCTTTTTACCATTTGTATTTTACCTTAGGAAGATGCCGGTCTAGCCTCAAAATACATAGTATCTTATACAAATATAACATATGGAAATAAGAGTTGGAGCATCCTTGACTCTTTGACTCATTGGACAACCTTAACCCCTTAATGACCAGCCTATTTTAGACCTTAGTGACCAAGCTATTTTTTATGGTTTTTCCATCGTCGCATTCCAAGAGCTATAACTTTTTTATTTTTGCGTCGACATAGCTGTATAAGGTCTTGTTTTTTACGGGACAAGTTGTATTTTTTAATAGCACCATTTTGAGGTACATATTATTTATTGATTAACTTTTATTAACTTTTTTTGGGGGGGGGGGAATAGAAAAAAATCAGAAATTTTGCCACTCTTTTTTGCGTCCTAAATCTACGCCGTTTACCGTGTGGTATAAATAACACAATAACTTTATTCAGCGGGTTGTTACGATTGCAACAATACAAAATTTGTATCGTTTTTGCATGTTTTACTACTTTTACACAGTAAAAACGCTTTTTTTTTCAAAATTATTTGTTTTTGTGTTTCCATATTTGAAGAGCCGTAACGTTTTTATTTTTTCGCCGATGCAGTTGTATGATGGCTTTTTTTTTTGTGGGACGACTTGTAATTTTTCTTGGTACCATTTTGGAGTAGATGCGACTTTTTGATCACTTTTTAATCACATTTTTTTAAAGTCAGGATTCACAGAAAACAGCAATTTTTCCGTCTTTTTTTATTTAATTTTTTACGGCGTTCACCGTGCGGGTTAAGTAATGTAATAGCTTTATAGTCGGGGTCGTTATGGATGCGGCGATACCAAATATGTGCAACTTTTTTACTTTATTTTGTTTTTTTAATAGTAAAGCATTTTGTAAGTGGAAAAAGTGGGTTTTTAATTTATTTTTCAAATTTTTTTTTTATTAACTTTATTAAACTTTTTTTTTTTACTAGTCCCACTAGGCGACTTTAATATGCGATTCTGCGATCGCTGTTTAAAACGGACAGGCATCTGCTAGGTCATGCCTGCGGCATGATCTAGCAGTCATTAATTACAGACAGACCTGGGGGCCTTTATTAGGCCCCCGGCTGCCATCGGAGACACTGACACTCGGCGATCTTATTGCCGGGTGTCGGTGGGAGAGATGGAGCTCCCTCCCTCTCTCCAAAACCACTCAGATGCGGTGCACGCTATTGAGCACCGCATCTGAGGCGTTAAACGGGTGAGATCGATACTAATATCGATCTCACCCGGCAGAGCAGGGACGGCCCCAGCCTTCAGCTGCCTCTGGCAGCTGAGAGCAGGGAGATTTGACAGCTCCCTGCTCTACTTATTCCGATGCCGCAACGTAAAAAGTCTATGGCATCGGAATAAGGCCCATTAGTGACCGACGTAAAAACACTATGGGCTGGTCACTAATGGGTTAAAACTCCAGAACTCCTAGCAGCGCCAGGGTGATATCCATTTTTTTTCCTGCTATTTCATCTGCTATTGCATCTGGATGATCGCGATCCAGACTGGAACCCAGGCTGCAGCATTATTTGGATATATGCATTATTGAATGTTGTGCTCCTAGCACAACTTGATCAGGTTAGCAGAACTGATCACCCTCTCGTCCACCTCTCCATTTTACCGTTTGATGCACTATGTGCGCTCTGTGTTTTTTATTTATTTTCTTTTAGCAGATAAGGTTATTGAGCCTATTCGAGGAATAGTAATGGTTAGGTGTCTATCGGTAATGAAGAGGTAATCTATCCTATGGTGGGTCCCATATACATGGGAGTAAAAAGTGTAATATTTGGTCGTGGGAAGATGGATTCGCCAAATGTCTATCAGGTTCAGTTGTTGGAGGCAGCTTTTAATTTTCCTGAAGGAGCAGAGTGCAATAGTTCTAGAGGAGGAGGCATCTAGTAAAGGATCTAATGAAACATTAAAATCTTCAATCACCACCATCATTCCCTTTGCTAAGTCATTAAATAATTCTAAGGTTTTAATGAACCATTGGGGTTGTCCATGGTTCGGAGCATATAAATTGGCAAAAGAAACAGGTGTGCCTGCAAGAGTTCCATAATGAAAAGAAATCTACCATCCGTGTCGGATTGGGATGTTAAGTGGGTGTAGGATATGTCTTTCTTGAAGGCGATGCTAACCCCTCTGGAGGACGAGGAAGAATGGGTGCTATGAAAACATTTAGTGAAATAGTAATGCGAGAGCGTGGGTAGTTTGAGTGATTTAAAATGAGTTTCTTGTATAAGAATAATATCTGCCCTTTCTTTTTCCAGGAGCACTAGAACTTGACTCCTTTTCCTTGGATCATTCAGGCCCTTGGTGTTGAGGGAGGTTACACAAATACCTGTCTAGCCATATAAAAGCACAAGGAGCGAATAATGGTAATGACGATAATGACATAGAGATTAGTGGTAAACAGAGATATTATGTTGACATTTGAAGGTGTTAGTCTCTCAGCGGGTACAAGGATCATCTTAGCTAAGGCTGTGTTCACATCAGCGTTGCTTTCCGTTGGGGAGTTCCATCTGAGATTTTCGTCGGGGGAACTCCTCAATGGAAAGGCAAAGGGAAACCATAGCTTCCGTTTGCATCACCATTGATCTCAATGGTGACGAATACTTTGTTAATGTGTTTTTCACCATCGTGAATGGGTTCCGTTTTTTAGATGGAATCAATAGCGCAACCGACTGCGCTATTGATGCTGTAAAAAAACGATAAAGGTCCTGTAGGACGGAATTGGTATTCTGGAATATAATAATTGATTAACAATACTAATAATCTCAAGTGAAGTGTTATACACACCAAGTGAATTCTGCACACACCTCTGAATGACGGAGTGATCAGACATTTGTATTGTGAATATGTAAGGGAGGCAACAGAAGGTATGACACATGGCACCTTCCAATGTAAGTTCTTCCCTGTTCACCACACTGTGGCAGTAGCATGGCAACAGTCTGAATCTTAGGTTACTCACTTTTAGGTCCATAAATCATCGTGGATAAATCTGTGTCACTCATAAAGGCACCAGAACTTTCTGCATAATGTAATTACATAGACTATTCCACCCATGATCTCCACAGGAGAGACACAACTCCTATCACATCCTACTGACCATGATTAGACCGATTCCAGTTACACAGTTGTAACCTTGAATATCACAGATCAGCTCTATAGTTAAAATCTCTTAGCTTATCTAGGAGAACATTGATGAATGAATAATCACATTGTCCTGCCCAGCAGACATTTCTGCCTCCATCTACTCATATAATGCTGTGCTGAGGGCTCAAGATATAAGGCAGAATAGGATAAAATATAAAGTACATAGTTACATAGTTCACAAGAATGAAACAAGGCAAAATCATCAAGGCCAACCTATAATCCCACAGTACTGTTCTAAGGGGGTGCTATGGTGACAAGTTGTTTTTTTCCATATAATGTTATATAATATAGAGAGAGCTATAGACAAGGGTAAGATTTCCATTAGGCAAAATAAATCCATGCCTATAGGCAGCCCTCAGGATCAGGATTGAATGTAGTGGTGGGATGATCAGGGCTCATGTGGAGGTGGGATGGTCAATTAGTTTAATTTAATACTCTATACAACATGCGATGTAAAGTATTGCTGATAGAAGAACACTAAGGGTATGTTCACACAGGCTATTTTCGGCCGTTTTTGATTTTGTGTGTGCACATATCCTTAGGGTATGCTCACACGCTTACTAAAAAACGTCTGAAAATACGGAGATGGTTTCAAGGGAAAACAGCTCCTGATTTTCAGACATTTTTTAATCAAACTCGCGTTTTTCGCGGCATTTATTACGGCAGTATTTGGAGCTGTTTTTCTATAGAGTAAATGAAAAACGGCTCCAAAAACGGCTCACGAAGTGACATGCACTTCTTTTTTTCAAAACGGCCGCATAAAAAATGCCCTGTCAGAACAGAACGCTGTATTTCCTATTGAAATCAATGGGCAGATGTTTGGAGGCGTTCTGCTTCCGATTTTTCGGCCGTTTGGATGCTGTTTACGGCCCGAAAAATGGCCGAAAATAAGCCGTGTGAACATACCCTGAGTTGTACTGCTCTCATCCATCTTTGGTAAGAGTTCAAGATTTGAGGTATCCATGTAGTTGCTGGGCCTGTCTTTTTTATATTTACCCTTGTTGACCACAATGTTACTGGAGAGTACAGGCTACTGAGATGTAAACCTAGTACATATAAAGGTTAGTTATCCTCTTATGTTAAATATTATGAGTATATACAAGACAGAAGAATTGTTTGCAGTGATTCTGTTTGATAAGATTACAGCAGGGTATACATTTTATTGCCCACAATTATAGCTACAAGGTTGCGAATATATTACAATAACTTGAAAATGTACAGTATGTTCATGGTTGCTAGTAAGAATGGGGTAAATGAGCATCTTGCATAAAGCTTCACATAACTGAAAGCGTACACTACATCATCCTTTTCTTTCTTAGTGCACCATTCGCCTGTGAACTTAAAGGGAACCATTCACTTCTTATCTCAATAGCCATCATTAGTTCTCATGTAAATCATACTGTACTGTAACAGTAATGAATGAAATGTAAAAGCAATTTATGCAATCACAAAAAAAAAAATCAGATTTCACAGCTATAACCAGACGAGGAAGAAATCGCAAAAAGTCAGAAATATTAACACTTTCGCACAAAAGGACGTGCTATTACGTCCTGATGCGGGGGAGAAGTGTGGGGCGTGCTCACGCGCTGAGCGCTCCATAAGCTGTGGGTCTCTGCTGTGTTTTACAGCTGACACCTGAGATTAATGGCCAGGAACAGCGATCGCGCTGTTACTGGCTGTTTAACCCCTCAAATACTGTGGTTGATCACGACCGCAGCATTTGAGGCGTTGAAAAGAGGGGGTGTGCCCCTCCGACAGCTAATCATCCCCAGCAATGCAATCTGGGGGGTGCCAATGGTTGTCATGGCAACCCGGGGGCCTAATGAAGGCCTCCAGGACTGCCTTCAATCTGCTTCTGCTAACAGAAGCCTGTAAAAATTACCATACATTAGTATTGCAGTGTATTTTACCAGCTATCTAATAATCGCTGGTTCAAGTCCCCTAGGGTGACTAATCGAATGTGTAAAAAAAAGTGAAGTGAATTTTTTTTTATTAAAAGATAAAAAAAAAATAATGTTTTCCCATTTTTCGTCTAAAGTAATGCTAAAAATAAAAAAGTAAACAAAATTGAAATCGCTGCATTTATAAAAGTCTGCATTATTACAATTATTTAATGCACACAAATGCCGTAAAGAATAAAACATTAAAACGCAAAAAATCAGTTTTTTTGGTCAACTTAGCTCTCAAAAAAAAATTCAGAAAAAGTGATCAAAAAATTGTAAGTACCACAAAATGTTACCGATAAAAACTAGAGATCATCTCGCAAAAAATGAGCCCTCACACTGCTCAATCCATGGAAAAAAAGAGAACGTTATGGCTCTCAGAATGCGGTGACACAAAACAATTATTTTTTTTAATAAAAAGTTTTTTTGTACTAAAATATAAAAAAAAAAAAAAAAAAACATATAAATTTGGTATCACCATAATTGTATTGAGCCACAGAATAAAGTTACTTTGGTTGTTTTACCGCACGTCATAGAAAGGATGCCCTGGAGCTGGAAAAAATACAAAGAAGAGCAACGAAGCTAATAAGGGGCATGGAGAATCTAAGTTATGAGGAATGATTAAAAGAATTAAACCTATTTAGCCTTGAAAAAAGACGACTAAGGGGGGACATGATTAACTTATATAAATATATTAATGGCATATACAAAAAATATGGTGAAATCCTGTTTCATGCAAAACCCCCTCAAAAAACAAGGGGGCACTCCCACCGTCTGGAAAAAAAAAGGTTCAACCTGCAGAGGCGACAAGCCTTCTTTACTGTGGGAACGGTGAATTTATGGAATAGTCTACCGCAGGAGCTGGTCACAGCAGGGACAGTGGATGGCTTTAAAAAAAAGGCTTAGATAATTTCTTAGAACAAAAAAATATTAGCTCCTATGTGTAGAAATTTTTTACTTCCCCTTTCCCATCCCTTGGTTGAACTCGATGGACATGTGTCTTTTTTCAACCGTACAAACTATGTAATACTATGTAAAGACGTAAAAATCATAGTTTTAATCTTTTAATTTTTTAGTTGGATTCATAGTTTTTTCCAATTTCAGACCGCAAAGAATTTTTTTTCAGTTTCCCAGGACATTATATGGTACTTTAAATGCAATAGACACTACAATTCCTCCCACAAAAGATAAGTCCTCACACCACTCTTTTGACAGAAAAATAAAAGAGTTATGGCTCTTGGAAGGCGGGGAGTGAAAAACGAAAATCAAAAAATGGCTTTGCCCTGAAACGGTTACCAAGAACAAGGTAGAAGATAAAAAATAGTAAGAAGTGAAAACCATAAATGGTGCAATGATCCCGTATTAGTGCTTCTCTCATCTTTATTCTTCTATCTCATAATTTTCTATTACTTAGTTATAGTTATACCAAACTGTAAAGCCACCAATACTGCAACTATAGGAATTGTAACTTGGCTTTCCAACATCCTCAAATCTGCCTAATTATACAGTAATATAGGGGATGCAGGTAGATAGAGGCAGATTTGCTATTCTGGAGTCTGTCATCCATATTGGTTATCAACCAGCCTTCCCAGGAAAATTTGGTATTGCAACTCTTTCTTTTAAGAAATTTGTATTTTTCATTTGCAAAAAAACATTAAGTTATCCATATACAGAGCGGGGCAACCATTAGATGTTACTAAAAAAAAATAATTACATTGTTCAATAATAGTCCTGTCAATGTCACCCCTACATATTGTAAGGGAATTAGGTAGCGGGACAGTCGTCTCATGGGGTAGACGGGCACTCGGTATCATACACGCCAGTAAATTTCAGTCCGCACAGCAAAGATGTGGTACTACTGGCCTCAGCCAGTTTTATATTTCAGGTTGTACATGAAATAAACAGAAAACAAATAAAAGAAAACTCTATGCCTGTCCGGCACGAACTATACAGTAGGTATCCTAACTAACACAGTGCAGACCTAATGCCTGGCACCATAAACCATGCAGACCATACGACCTGTTATGAATGCAGTCGGTTTGCGCTCACAAGCTCCTCTCCCAAGGCTGAGAGAGAGTGTGACTGAACTGCAGCCTTTTTAAAGGGCTATCACACCTGACCCCTGATTAATAGCTAGACAGCCCAAGACCAGGACTGTGTGGATGGAGTGGGGACCCACCCATCTCTCCCCACTCCAACAACCAGGCCCTTTTCCAGGTTTTAGACAAAACCTATTGCAGAGGGAGAACCACATTCTCTGCTGAATTTATTCCCTGGTTGTTTTCAGATAGTAGAAGACAGAAATCTTGGGGAAATATAGACCCCATCCACAACCTCTCCACATGGTCTGTCACATTTCCTCCCCCCCCCCCTGTTTCAGACTGGTGGCTGCAACACATCTGGTCACACAGCAATTAACTCGGGACAATGCATCTGCATTTCCCATTTGAGTCTCTGGCCTGTGTTTTACAGTAAATCTATATTGCTGTAAGGCCATGAACCATCTTGTGACCCTCCTATTTTTCTATTTGTTTTCACACATCCACTTAAGGGGGGCATGATCTGTGATTAATTCAAAGTGACGACCAAGAAGGTAATAGCGGAGTGCCTCCAGTGCCCATTTAATAGCAAGGCACTCTCTCAACAATAGCATATTTTTTCTCATGGTCGTTCAGCTTCCTACTCAGATATAGTATGCGATGTTCTTCCCCATTTCGTACCTGTGATAGTACAGCCCCCAGACCCACCTCAGATGCATCCGTTTGTAGAATAAATTCTCTTTTAAAATCTGGGGTAATCAATACCGGCTGAGCACACAAAATATTTTTAAGAGCCTGAAATGATTGTTCAGCCTCTGGTGTCCACTTGACCCTTACAGAGTCTTTCCCTTTAGTCAGGTCTGTCAAAGGGGCTGCCAGTGAAGCAAAGTTTGGTATAAATCTTCTATAGTAGCCTGTGATCCCCAGGAAAGCACGAACTTGCTTCTTGTTTACAGGGTGAGGCCAA
This sequence comes from Rhinoderma darwinii, assembly GCF_050947455.1. Taxonomy (NCBI): domain Eukaryota; kingdom Metazoa; phylum Chordata; class Amphibia; order Anura; family Rhinodermatidae; genus Rhinoderma; species Rhinoderma darwinii. Next base: position 56,954,718 of record NC_134694.1, read on the forward strand.
CCTTGGATGGCTTCAATTTTATTTACTTGGGGCATCACCAAACCACGGCCAATTGTATACCCCAGATACTTGGTTTCCTCCAATCCAATTGTAAATTTTTGGGGATTGGCAGTAAATCCCGCCTCGGCAAGGGAATCAACAACTGCCTGTACTCTAGGTAAATGGGATTCCCAATCTGAACTTTGGATGATGATGTCATCAAGGTATGCTGCTGCATACCGCATGTGGGGTCTTAAAATTGTATCCATAATTCTCTGAAAAGTTGCTGGTGCCCCATGTAAACCAAAGGGCAGGACAACATAATGAAACAACCCATCAGGCGTGGCAAAAGCTGTTTTTTCCTTAGCGTCTTCAGAAAGAGGTATTTGCCAGTACCCTTTAGTTAAGTCTAGGGTTGATATATATTGTGCACTTCCTAGTCTATCAATGAGTTTGTCAACCCGTGGCATCGGGTAAGCATCAAATTTAGAAATAGAATTGAGTTTACGGAAGTCATTGCAAAACCTCCAACTGCCATCTGGTTTTGGAATGAGGACTGTTGGGCTAGACCATTGACTATGGGATTCCTCAATTACTCCAACATTACTCCTACATGTTCCTTACCTCCTCTGTAATAACCACTCTCCTTGCCTCTGGTATTCTGTAAGGTCTCAACTTAACCTTTTTACCTGGTTCAGTAATGATGTCATGTTTAATTAGACTGGTGCGACCTGGGATCTCAGAAAAAAAACCTTATTTCTAATTAGGAAACTTTGCACCTTTACCTTTTGGGTATTTGCCAGGGTGTCCGGTACAGTTACCTCTGGCAACAATGGCTTCTTCGAGCCTACATGCTCAGGTTGAGACAAAGTTCCTGCAGCAAGAGAGTGTCTGTCTTTCCATGGTTTTATTAGATTTATATGGTACACTTGCTCAGGCTTCCTTTACCCTGGCTGACGAATTTTGTAATTCACCTCGTTTAATTTTTCCATTTCCTCAAAGGGGCCTTGCCACTTAGCCAGAAATTAACTTTCCATGGTTGGTATAAGAACAAGTACTCTGTCACCTGGTGCAAAAGAATGTACTCTGGCACTGCGGTTATACACCCTTTGTTGTGCCACCTGAGCCTGGGCCATATGTTCTTTAACAATGGGCATTACTGCTGAGATTCGATCTTGCATTTCTGAAATCTGTTCAATGACACTTCTATAGGGTGTAGCTTCTCCTTCCCAGGATTATTTTGCTATATCTAAAAGGCCCCTGGGTTGACGACCATATAGCAATTCAAATGGAGAATACCCTGTGGACGACCGAGGGACCTCACGTACTGCAAACATGAGATAAGGATGAAGAAAATCCCAGTTTTTTCCATCTTTATCCACAACTTTCTTTAACGTTGCCTTTAGTGTATTAAAAAAAATCTTTCTACTAATTCATCAGTCTGTGGGTGGTAGACCGATGTACGCAGTTGTGTGACCTTAAACAATTTACACAACTCGTATTGTGAAAAAGTATTCGGCACACTGAGTCGTAAGTAATGGATTCTTGAAATTTTTATTATGTTTGATGCCAAGGGTTAGGTGCAACGTTTCGGTCAAAGGACCTTCGTCAGGCACTATAAGTATACAGAATACATTGGTATATTAGCATCAGATACGTACATTGGTCAAAAATGGAGTAAAACATAACGTAAGTAAGGAAAGTAAATAAATAAATAAATAAAAAATTAAATAAATCAAAGAACAGAATTGTGCATTGAAATATCACAGAATAAATAATCAATCAAGCAAGAACAGTACGAGTGTACGGACGACATCCTCGTCCCAAACACAATAACATAATCAGGTATGCAGCAATATAACGAGTTCTTCATATAGGCAGCATAAACAGTTCCACAGAGGCTGAGTTTAACAAATAGAGATATCCATACATAGCTCATTAAGGAAAAGACAGGGGTAAAGCAGTATCTCCTGTTGTCAAACAGGTACATCGCTAAGGGCAACATAATAACATCATAACATGGTAATAAAGTGTGACAGGCTTCCATGGTCTGCAGAGGCTATCAGTCTAGTGCTAACTAGCATAACATCAGGTCATAGTTGTAATGTATTGGGTGCAGAGTTGTGGTCAAGCCTACCTTGTTACCCTGGTTTCTGGTATGTCCAGACGATCGGCGCTGTGGATACGAATGGCGGAATTCCGCTTCTTTTTGGCGCTAAAATGGGGGATATATCGCAGGTTTAAATATCCCTGAGCGGGGCGGGCAGTGGGTGTGTCCCAGCGCGCGTCTGGTTATTGACGTCACGCTATGGGCGTTCTGCTAATCAGAGGACACTCGTGTCCTCTCCTGTCAAACCCTGCCTCTCCTTCATCTGATTGGTCCTTGCCGTCCTTAGTAACGCCTACATGTTATCGAGCGTGAAGGGAATCCCTGCTGTCGGCTCTCGGCTGGTCTTGTAGTTAGAATACTACAGCTACGCTATTTAATTATGGAAATGCCTCATCATTAGACAAAGGCGCCTGTAATCCCTTGTGCCCATCTGTCAGATCTGTCACACGGCATTAGAATGAAAGGGAAGCGGGTGGCACAGGGTGACGATCGCAGCCTGTTTCACCAGAGATTTGTTTCACCAGAGATTTGAAAACTTAAGAGATGCCCAATGTTACCCGGCTAGCTTTTAGGGAGTTATGAATCCTAATCCTACAGTAAATCCTACCGCAAATATAAGGAAATGGTGCCATCTTTTTTCCTTTTTTCTTCATTGTGGTGTCAGATCTGCTTAAAATACCTGTCACAGGTGAACAAAACGTATATTTTACCACAAAACGGCGCGGTTTTCAAATTAATTGTTAATGGTTGCATAATTTTTAAGCTGCAGTTTGATTGTTATTTGCTAAGCGGGTCTTTGTCTGCGAAAATTTGCAGCCATTTGTTATAAAATTGCATGGCGGCGGAGATCTTGTACACAGCGCGGCTATACGTCATTCGCCTGGTCTAACTACTACCTCTGCACCCTTTATAGCTATGCGCCTGCTTTATTGTATAATAAAAAGTTATACAACTTCTCAATATCATTTATGCATCAATATCTTACAATTTTCAATATCTCTGCTTGCGGTCTTCAATAGATAGACTATTGCTATTATAATTAGGTAATATCTTTGGAGAGCCTGCATTAGGGGGACAGCGTTTCTCAAACATAATATATTAGAGGAGGTAACCAGTGATAGTTTGTCATAGTTGTAGTTTTTAAAGACTTATTAATCACTTAGGCAGGTACAGGTAAATAGTAAAGAAACCGCCGTTACTAGTTGTGTATGTTGTCTGTGTATACAGACAAACGTTACTATGTTCTGAATCTCAAAAATTGGGAAGGAGAGTATAAGCGCGGTAATGATAGAACAATGGGCAATAGTCTATCCATAAATAGTATCTAGTTATCTGTCTGTTGAAACTAGGTGGGATGAAACCAGTCTATGTGTACAGACGTTTTGATTAGTATCTCTGTCAAAATTCCTTAATATGGGTTCTTACATCCCCTATTGTGTAGGGGAACCAATACTCTAAAGGATACCTTTTTCGGCATGTAGGCAGGTATTTATTCCCCGTGTTGGGTCAACGTGTCTGCAAAAGAGATATTAGTCATATTTAATAGTGGTTATTTTTTGCATATTTACAAAAAGCTGCTCACTTCATACTCCCTGTTCAGGCCTTTGGGTTCCAATGTTTGCAGCCTATGAATCCAGTACGCCTCTCTGCGCTTAAGTATCTTAATCCTATCTCCTCCTCTTCGTGGGGCTGGAATATGTTCAATTACCTGGAACTGTAACTGCGAGATGTTGTGTGTTCTGGCTAAAAAGTGTGCCGGAATCGGTAATAGGGTCTTATTGCATCGAATGTTGCTCTTATGTTGGCCTATCCTGTCCAGTATGCACTGCGTCGTTTCTCCCACATACGCTAGCCCACATGGGCATTTTATCAGGTAGATGACATAATTTGTGTTGCATGTAAAATATTCCTTTATCGGTATACGTTCACCAGTCTGGGGATGTCGTAGTATGTCACCTTTTATGATGTGGGAGCACTGTAGACAGGATCGACAAGGGAATGTCCCTTTCCTTGGGGTGTTCAGGAAGGTTTGTCTTAATGGTTTCTTTAAGGATCCTACATCTGCCCTAATTAACCTATCCCTTAGGTTCTAGGGTCTCTTTGAACAAGGAAGGAATGGAGTTTGAAACTCTACAACTTTCGGATATGCTTCTTTGAGAAGCGGCCAGTGCTTTCTGATGATATGATGCACCTTGTAGGCGCAAGGGTGGTAAGTATGCACAAATGGTATACTTTTGGGTTTGTCCCTATTTCTGTCAGAAGTTGGTATTGATTGTGCTTCCCTTAGTGTTTGGCTTGGATAGCCTCTATCCCTAAATTTTTGAGTCATGCTGGCCATGCGTATTGCCCTATTGTCGGTGTTGTCCACTATCCTGGATATGCGTGTGTATTGGGATTTAGGAAGAGCTCTCTTGGTGGCTATTGGGTGGCAACTATCGTAATGTAGGAGGCCATTTCTGTCTGTCTCTTTTGTAAATAGATCAGTGCTAAGGTGGCCATCACTATCCTTGATGACCATGGTGTCCAAGAAACTAATCCGAGATCTGTCAAAGTTTAACCTGAACTGCAGCTCTGACCAGATGCTATTAAGGTATTCAATAAATTCTACCAACGCTTTTTCGGTGCCCTGCCACAGGCAGAATATATCGTTTATATATCTGGTCCATAGCAAAATGTGTTCATCATACATAGTTGTGGGGTATACGTAGTTGTCCTCAAAATGAGCCATATAGCAGTTAGCATATGGTGGTGCCACATTGGAACCCATGGCTGTGCCCCTCTTTTGAATGAAATATGTGTCTTCAAATAAGAAATAATTATCGTTTAGGATAATTGACAGCAGGTCAAGGCCTAGATCAATGATCTTACTCACTTTCCCAGCTTTAGTAAGTATCTCTTTGACCGCAGTCAGCCCTTTTGTGTGCATGATCGAGGTATATAGGCTGCAAACATCCAATGTCACCAGGATGACATCTGGAGTCAAAATCTCGAATGTGTGAATAATCTCTAGAAAGCTAGATGTATCCAACAAAAATGATCTTGTGTTCTTAATAAGTGGGGTCAGGAGTTTTTCCATAAATTTCGAGAGAGGTGTAAATACTGAATCCGTGGAGGGCACTATCGGCCATCCAGGAGGATTGTCTAGACCTTTGTGAATTTTGGGGAGTATATAGAACACAGGTATGACCGGATGTCTGTTGGTCAGATAAGAAACCGTTTCCTGGTCTATTGTCCCTAGGGCCATGTGTTTCGCTAGGGCATTCTTTATTTTTAATGCGACTTTACTCGTGGGGTCTTGGTTTATGGGTAGATAAACCGAGGTGTCTTGTAACTGTCTGTGTACCTCCCTGAAGTAAGAGGACCTGTCCATCACTACAATAGCTCCCCCCTTATCTGCAGGTTTTATGATTAGATCCTTTGCTCCAACAAGGGAAGCTAACGCTTGTCTGTCCAAATTGCTCAAGTTGGATATCTCTATTTGTTAAACTCAGCCTCTGTGGAACTGTTTATGCTGCCTATATGAAGAACTCGTTATATTGCTGCATACCTGATTACGTTATTGTGCTTGGGACGAGGATGTCGTCCGTACACTCGTACTGTTCTTGCTTGATTGATTATTTATTCTGTGATATTTCAATGCACAATTCTGTTCTTTGATTTATTTCATTTTTTATTTATTTACTTTCCTTACTTACGTTATGTTTTACTCAATTTTTGACCAATGTACGTATATGATGCTAATATAACAATGTATAAATATTCTGTATACTTATAGTGCCTGACGAAGGTCCTTTGACCGAAACGTTGCACCTAACCCTTGGCATCAAACATAATAAAAATGTCAAGAATCCATTACTTACGACTCAGTGTGCCGAATACTTTTTCACAATACGATTGGGTTGGGACCCTATTCGTGCACCTACCTGGATCTAGTGCATTCCGAACCATTTTCCACAATTTACACAAATCCTTCATGACTCGTGACATAAAAGGGGTACCCTGGTCTGTAAGGATCTCCTTTGGTATTCCCACTCGACTGAACATCTGCACCAACTCTTTAGCGATGGTCTTGGATGATGTATTACGCAATGGTATAGCTTCAGGATAACGAGTAGCATAATCCATAATAACTAAAATATGCTGGTGGCCTCGTGACGATTTTATAATAGGCCCTACCAGGTCCATTGCTATTCGCTCAAATGGCACCTCAATAATTGGTAGAGGCACCAAGGGACTACGATAGTGTGGTCTGGGAGCCGAAATCTGACACTCAGGGCAGGAATCACAATAATTTTTCACATTTTTGTGAACCCCAGGCCAAAAAAATCTCTGTAGGATTCTCTGTGTTTTTTTCAACTCCCAAATGTCCCCCCATAATGTGGCCATGCGCAAGATCGTTGTTCTAAATGCTTTAGGGACCACTAATTGTTCCAAAAGATATTCTCCCTTTTTTACCACCTGATACAACAGGTCTCTTTTTATAGCCACGAAGGGAAAAGAAAGTCTAGTATCTGGCTCCACCAGTTCCTCATCAATAACCTTCACATTTTCCCTGGCTTTCATTAGGGTAGGATCTTTTAACTGCTCAGCACCAAACAGATCTTTTCTCACTTCAAGATCAGGCATATTGTCAGTCAGGGGGTCTTCTCTCTCTGGATTGCTCGGACTCTCTGTAGGGACAGTATCACTATGGTCAGCTTCCTCAGAGTCTCCAGCCATGACAGAAAATGGAAAAGTTTGTGTCTACCGCAGCCACGCCCACAGGCATATATACTTCTGTACTAGCGTTACCCCTAACATTTTTGTCCTCATATACAGGCAGTGTAATAGTAATTCTATTTTCCCACAACTTCCAGAAATGTGGGAAATCTCGCCCCACAATGACATCATGCATTAACAATGGTACTAAACCCACCGTGAACTTTACTTCACCAAACTGGGTGTTTATGTCCACCATAGCAGTGTGATAATCACGGGCATCCCCATGTATGCAAATTACATCGATGGTCTTATCCTGCCATTTTCTGGGGTTTACTAAATCAGACTTTACCAAAGTCACCAAACTGCCTGAATCTAATAATGCATTTACATATTTACCTTACACAGAAATAGTGCACATTTGTTTCTCACCAGCTACGTTAGGCAATGCAGTACATGCTGGCCGAGCATACAAAGACAAACTATGGTTTATATATGCAGCATCACATTGCATAGGTTCATCAGTCATTGGGCAATTAGCAATCACATGACCTGGCATATGACATCTAAAGCATTATTAAGTTGCTTATAAGCCACAGATCTCCATGGCACAGTTTGCCAGTCTCTAGACCCTTCAGTCTCTCCAGAAGTAGGCACAATTCTATCAGCTCTGCCAGCCCCTTGTTCCCTTAGAACAGTCTTACTAGGTAATCTTGTAGTTCTCCGCTGTGGGGCTAGGGTGCGCTGTGGCAGATTCATCAGCTCCTCGGCTGCTGTGTACCTCTCCACCATCTCTACTAGCTGGTCAGCATTTTTGGGATCCCCATGGCTTACCCACTTGCGTAAGGTAACAGGCAGGGACCTTAAGTATTGATCCATTACCACCCGTTTCACCATCTGTGAGGTTTGTCCATTTGGTAGGCCCAGTTGTGCACACTCTGTGCGCGGACGGAAACTGTAACTCCCAGTCTGGTTAAAATTTCCTTTTTCAGCTTGTCATAGTTTATGGCATCCTGGTTATCCAAGTCAAAGTATACCTTCTGCGGTTCCCCTGAAAGGAACGGTGCCACAAGTCCTGCCCACTGTTCCTTTGGCCAACCCTCTCATTCAGCGGTTCTTTCAAAGGTTGTTAACCGCTTCCCGACCGCCCACAGTAAATTCACGTCGGTGCTTGCTGGGCTTTGTGCAGCGCCGATGTGAATTCACGGTGGGTGCTAAAAGCGCGATCCGGGTGTCTCAGAGTAGCGCTGACTCCCGGATCGCGCTGTTAAACCCTGCCTCTGGTCCCGGAGACATGACCGGGACCTAATTGGTTCAGGTCCCGGTCATGTGATCGCAGGGAAAGTTTGTTGTAGCAACGAACAGGAAAGTTTGTTACTACAACAAACTGGAAAGTTTATTGCTACAACAAACTTTCCCGGGGACCGATTGCAGGTGCTGCAGTCGGTTATAAGGCAGAACCGGAGGCCATAAAACGGCCCCCGGGTCTGCCATGCTCAGCAGCCTATGAGAACCAGCCGGAGTCTGGTCCTCATAAGCTTCCTGTCAGTGTGACTCTCAGAGTCACACTGACAGTTTATAATACGTTTCACTACCTAGGTAGTGTAATGTATTATAGCAGCCATCAGTGCTGCAGGTCTTCAAGTAAAACAAGTAAAAAGTTAAAAATAAAAGTAATACATTTTTTATAAAAGTGTAAAAAACAAGTTATAAGGGTATGTTCACACGTAGTCAACCAAAACGTCTGAAAATCCAGAGCTGTTTTCAAGGGATAACAGACCCTGCTTTTCAGACGTTTTTTACCAACTCGCATTTTTACCAACTCATTTTTTTACCAACTCGTTTTTGGAGCTGTTTTCATTGGAGTCTATGAGAAAACAGCTCCAAAAACGTCTGAAAGAAGTGTCCTGCACTTCTTTTGACGAGGCTGTATTTTTACGAGTTGTCGTTTGACAGCTGTCAAACGACGACGCGTAAATAACAGGTCGTCTGCACAGTACGTCGGCAAACCCATTCAAATGAATGGGCAGATGTTTGCCGACGTATTGTAACCATATTTTCAGACGTAAAACGAGGCATAATACGCCTCGTATACGTCTGAAATTTGGCCGTGTGAACATACCCTAAAAGTTACAAAAACAAAAAAATGCTTTTTTTCCTATAATAAGTCTTTTATTATAGGAAAAAAATGAAGATGTTAAAAAAAGTACACATATTTGGTATGACCGCGTTCACAACGACCCAACTATAAAACTATAATATTATTTTTCCCGCACGGTGAACAGCGCAAAAAAATAATTAAAAAACAAATGTCAGAATCACTATTTTTTTCGTCATCAACCCTCCAAAAATATAGAATAAAAAGTGATCAAAAAGTCGCATGTACCCTAAAATAGTACCAATAAAGACTACAACCCATCCCGCAAAAAACAAGCCCTTACACAGCTTTTTTAGCTGAAAAATAAAAGAAGTTATGGCTCTCAGAATATGGTGACACAAAAAATAAATAATTTTATCGAAAAGTGATTTTATTGCGCAAATGCCACAAAACATTAAAAAAAACTATATACATATGGTATCGCCGTAATCGTATCGACCCGCAGAATAAAGTAAAATGTCATTTATAGCGCACGGTGAAAAGTGTAAAAAAAAAAAGAAAAAGACAAAAAAAGTCAGAATTTGTTTTTTTGTCACTTTGCTTGGCAAAAAAAATCTAATAAAAAACAAAAACAAAAAATCACATGTACCCTAAAATGGTACCAATGAAAACAACAGATTGCCCCGCAACAAATAAGTCCTCGCACGGCTCCGATGAATAAAAAATAAAAAAAGTTCTGGCTCTCAGAATATAGTGACAGAAATTGTGCAGTGTCCAAAAGCGGATAAGATCGGGTGCCATTTATCAGTGCGACATTGTCTACATATCTGCGGATTATTATTTATTTACCAAATTATTATACCCTCTTATGTCCTGATGTACTCTGCCCAATTTACACATACCCCTACATCATAAACTGAAATACCAGCAAAACCCCAAACAGAACAGTTACCAAGCAAACTCTGCACTCCAAAAGCCAAATGGCGCTCCCTCCCTTCTGAGCCCCACAGCGTGCCCAAACACCAGCTTCCGTCCACATATATGATATTTTATATCCGGGAGAACCCGCTCAACATTGTACAAGGTATTTGTCTTCAGCGGCACAAACTGGGCACAACATATTGTCATTTCAGTGGAAAATTGTAATTTTCACTTTGCACCATCCGCTGCGCATTAACGCCTTCGCGCACCACGACTTAATAGCATGTCGTGGTGCGGGGGGTTATATATGGAGCGGGCTCATGCGCTGCTCCATATTCTGCAGGTGTCTGCTGTGTATTACAGCTGAAACCCGGGACTAATGGACAGGAACAGCGATCGCGCTGTTACAGGAGCCTGTAAAAATGATATTATACTGCAACACATTAGTACTGCAGTGTATTGTACCAGTGACCTAATGATCGCTTGTTCCAGTCCCCTAAAGGGACTTTTGGGAGGTTTCCACTGTTTTGATACCTCAGGGGCTTTGCAAATGCGACATGACACCCGAAAACCATTCCAGCTAAATTTGAGCTCCAAAAGCCAAATATTGTTCCTTCCCTTCTGAGTCTTGCCGTGGGTCCAAACAGCAGTTTATTACCACATATGGCATATTGCTGTAATCAGGACAAATTGCTTTACAAATTTTGGGGGGATTTTTCTCCTTTATTCATTGTAAAAATTAAACATTTCTATGTTTTTTCAGAAAAAAGTAGATTTATTTTCACGGCCTAATTCCACTAAATTCAGCAAAAAAACTGTGGGGTCAAAATGCTAACTATACCCCTAGAAAAATTCCTTGAGGGGTATAGTCTACAAAATGGGGTCACTTTTGAGGATTTCCACCATTTTGCTCCCTCCAGGGCGTTGCAAACACGACATGGCACTGAAAACCAATCCAGCACAATCCGCGCTTCAAAATCCAAATGGCGCTCCTTCCCTTCTGAGCTCTGCTGTGGGTCCAAACAGCAGTTTAGTACCACATATGGGGTATTGCTGTAATTGGGAGAAGTAGCTTTACAAGTTTTGGGGTGCTTTTTATTCTTTATTCCTTGCAAATATTTTTTTTTAATATTTTTTCAGAAAAAAAGTAGATTTTCACTTTCACAGGCAAACTCCAATAAGTATAGCAGAAGACCTGTGGGGTCAAGATGCTAACTATACCCCAAGATAAATTCCTTGAGGGGTGCAGTTTCCAAAACGGTGTCACTTTTGGGGGATTTCCACTGTTTTGACCTCTTTAAACCCGACATGGTGCCTAAAATATATTCTGAAAAAAGGAGGCCACAAAATCCACTAGGTGCTTCTTTGGTTCTGAGGCCGGTATTTCAGTCCATTATCACACTAGGGCCACATGTGGGATATTTCTAAAAGCTCCAGAATCTGGGCAATAAATATTGTGTTGCGTTTCTCTGGTGAAACCTTCTGTGTTACAGAAAAAAATGTATTACAAATTAATTGCAGCAAAAAAAAAAAAAAAATTTGTCAATTTCCCCTCTACATTGCTTTAATTCCTGTGAAACGCCTAAAGGGTTAAGAAACTTTCTGAATGTTGTTTTGAATACTTTGAGGGGTGCAGTTTTTAATCGGGGTGATTTATGGGGTCTATCTAGTACATAAGGCCCTCAAAGCCGCTTTAGAACTGAACTGGTCCCTGTAAAAATCGCCTTTTGAAATTTTCTTGAAAATTTGAGAAATTGCTGGTAAAGTACTAAGCCTTGTAACATCCTAGAAAAATAAAATAATGTTCAAGAAAGGATGCAAATATAAAGTAGACATATGGAATATGTGAAATAGTAACTATTTTGTGTGGTATTACTATCTGTTTTACAAGCAGATACATTTAAAATTAGAAAAATCCTAATTTTTGCAAATTTTCTCTAAATTTGTGTTTTTCACAAATAAGCAATGAATTTATTGACAAAAATTTTCCACTAATATAAAGTACAATATGTCAAGACAAAACAATCTCAGAATCGCTTGGATAGGCAAAAGAATTCCAGAGTTATTACCACGTCAGATTTTAAAAAATGGGGCTGGTCCTGAAGGCCAAAATGAGCTCGGTCTTGAAAGGTTTAAGTAGGCTTCCACGTCATCTGCTACCGTCATCTTTTGCAAAAAATGGCTAGCTCTTAGGGTATGTTCACATGGCCTATTTACGGATGTAATTCGGGCGTTTTAACCCCCGAATTACGTCCGAAATTACGGCTTGAAAGCGTTGACAAACATCTGCCCATTGAAAGCAATGGGCTGACGTTTGTCTGTTCACACGAGGCGTGTATTTATGTGTCACTGTCAAAAGAAGGCGCGTAAATAGACGCCCGCGCCAAAGTAGTGTCATGTCACTTCTTCAGACGTAAACGGCTGAAATGACGGGGCTGTTTTCTCCTGAAAACAGCCCCGTAATTTCGGCCGTTACGGACGCTGCAGTGTGAACATACCATTACTGCTGTAGAACTGGCACCTGCTGCACCTGGAACTATTTCAACCACACTGGTTAGTTGCGGCACAACACCTTTTAAAGCATCCCGGTGTTTTCTTTGTTCGGCTTGTGTAGCCTCCAGTTGGGCAGTCAGTCTGCGGTTTGTTTCATCCAGAGCCATCTGCTTCACCCTGGTAGCCTCCTGTTGTGCTCTGGTAGCCTCCTGTTGTGTTTCCACAGCATGCAGCATCGCTTTAAGCATCTCTTCCATCTTCTAAGGTGCAGAGTATCAGTCTTTGAAAAAATTCAATATGTAAGGGACTCTGGCCCTTTAAGGTGTTTTTTTTTTTTTCCAAAGTGCCTAAAGCTTCCTCCACCAATTGTAAGGGAATTAGGTAGCGGGACAGTCGTCTCCTGGGGTAGACGGGCACTCGGTATCAAACACGCCAGTAAATTTCAGTCCGCACAGCAAAGATGTGGTACTACTGGCCTCAGACAGTTTTATTTGCAGGTTGTACATGAAATAAAAAGAAAACAAAAGAAAACTCTATGCCTGTCCGGCACTAACTATACAGTCAGGTATCATAACTAATACAGTGCAGGCCTAATGCCTGGCACCATAAACCATGCAGACCATACAACCTGTTATGAATGCAGTCTGTTCGCTCCCACAAGCTCCTTTCCCAAGGCTGAAAGAGAGTATGACTGAACTGCAGCCTTTTTAAAGGACTATCACACCTGACCCCTGATTAATAGCTAGACAGCCCAAGACCAGGACTGTGTGGATGGAGTGTGGACCCACCCATCTCTCCCCACTCCAACAACCAGGCCCTTTTCGAGGTTTTAGATAAAACCTATTGCAGAGGGAGAACCACATTCTCTGCTGAATTTATTCCCTGGTTGTTTTCAGATAGCAGAAGACAGAAATCTTGGGGAAATATAGACCCCCATCCACAACGTCTCCACATGGTCTGTCACAATATGTATTTAATTTACCACAATATGACCACCTCCCACCCCTTTGAAACCAAGAGAAGATGAAAAACAAACAAAAAAGAAAATAGTATCTGTTATTAGATAATAGAATTAGAACGTAGTCAATAAATAATTATTGTCTTTACTCATCCTCGGAAAGCAACGATAACCAGGGTTTCTAGTATTCACAAAATTTTTTTTCATGTTGAAACATACACCTCTCTTTAAATATCATATTGTTGGGCATGTTTTTCCCTGCCAAACAAGTTGGAAGTCTCTTTGAGATCAACAGTCCTATAGTTAATAGTTTTGTACAAAAAGTGCCCTCATTATGGCATGGCAGAGTGGTTTGGCAATTTTTATCAGGATTCATCTAATAATAAGCATAACAAAAAAGATAGAGGAATCTGTATTTGATACACCACACTAAGGGCAGATTCACACGAACGTTGCGTTTTTGCGAGCGCAAAAACCATTTGACAGCTGCGTGTGTCATGCGTGTCTGATGCGCGGCTGCGTGATTTTCGCGCAGCCGGCATCATAGAGATGAGGCTTGTCAACACCCGTCACTGTCCAAGGTGCTGAAAGAGCTAAATCTTTCAGCACCCTCGACAGTGAATGCCGAACACAACAGCGAAAAACCTGTAAAAAAAAAAAGATAAAGTTCCTACTTACCGAGAACTTCCCGGCCGTTGCCTTGGTGACGCGTCCTTGGTGACGCGTCCTTGGTGACGCGCCTCTCTTGACATCGGGCCCCACCTCCCTGGATGACGCGGCAGTCCAAGTGACCGCTGCAGCCTGTGATTGGCTGCAGCCTGTGCTTGGCCTGTGATTGGCTGGAGCTGTCACTTGAACTGAAGTGTCATCCCGGGAGGTCGGACTGCAGGAAGGAGACAGGAGTAATCGGTAAGTTAGAACTTCGTTTTTTTTTACAGGTTCATGTATTTTGGGATCGCAAGTCACTGTCCATGGTGCTGAAACAGTTTAACTCTTTCAGCACCATGCACAGTGAATGTCTCCCGGCGTCGCGGACCGGAAATTTTTTTGCCGGGTTCGGCCAAAACGAGTTTGGCCGAACCCGGTGAAGTTAGCTTCGGTTGTCGGGGTTCGCTCCTCGCAAAGACACTCCGTTTGGATGCTTGGAAACAGAAAAGCATGTGGTGCTTTTCTGTTTCCATTCATCCTTTTGACAGCTCGTGCGCTGTTTCAGTCTGTTCGCACGGAAGTGCTTCCGTGCGACCTGCCTGGTTTTCACTCACCCATTGACTTCAATGGGTGCGTGATGCGTGAAATATGCAGAGTTATTGAACCTGTAGCGTATTTTGCGCAGCGAACAAACGCTGCGCAAAATACACGGACTGTGTGTACTGCCCCATAGACTTCTATAGGGCATTGCGTGCCGCGCGAAAACCACGCGGCCTACACGCTGCCAAATCACGTTCGTGTGAATCCCCCCTAAGGCATCATTTACACAAGCGTAATATACGCGCGTGTGACGCGCGTGCTTTTCACGCGTCGTACGCACCTATATTAGGCTATGGGGCAGTGCAGACAGTGCGTGAGTTTTGCGCAGCGTGAGTGCATCGCGTAAAGCTCACGACATGTCCTTTCTTTGTGCGCTGTTCGCGCATCACGCACCCATTGAAGTCAATGGGTGCGTGAAAACCACGCATGCCGCACGGAAGCACTTCCGTGCGAACTGCGCGGTTCGCACAACAGCTGTCAAACTCTGAATGTAAACAGAAAAGCACCATGTGCTTTTCTGTTTACAAACATTCAAACGTAGTGTCATAATGATGGCGGCTGCGCGAAAATTACGCAGCCGCGCATCATACACTGATGACACACGCAGCTGTTAAGTGCCTTTTGCGCATGCAAAACGCCGCTTTTTTTGCGTGCGCAAAACGCACACGCTCGTGTAAATCAGGCCTTAAACATATAAATGGAGCTTAGGACATCTCCATAGAAGATGTATTAATCGGCAGATGTATAACCATATTTAGGGCATTTTCTGTTTCTCTCATTTTAGTCCTGAATATAAATTTTAGGATATAGTACAATCTAAGAACTGTAAACAAATGTGAAATAATTCAGATAGCATTACAACTGATACTAATGATATAGGAAAAGGTATTTTTCCCATCTTGATGATGAAATTTCTCCTATATATCTATACAACATCTCACATGATTTGAATTCATTAGCATTGCCTAAGTTTAGTATTAATATTGAAGAGAGTTTTATAATAATTTAGGTTTTTTTAATCACTTTCATCTAACACATATTCTAATTTACAAATATTTTCAATAGAGAATTGACCGGACTTTGATTATGCATCCAGTTTGTGTCTCAATTGCAAATATTTCAACAGAGAATATAGGGGCAAGTCAAAATCTCTTTTTAGATTTTCAAGCAGTACACACAGACCGCATGACTTGATCTAATCTATAAATTCAAAATTGTTTCCAAAATTGTATCCCAATAATTTAATGTTTTAAACATAGGTTGCATCCAAGAAAAGTTGCCCTAGTGTATTATACCACACTATACTAGTGTCCTGCTCTGGGACTCCGGCTCTGGGGTTGCCTCTGATATCACATTCCGGTTCAGGAGGATCCCCTGATGTCACTGTGTATGGACAGTGGACGTCAGGGGCTCCAACAGTAGAGGACTCCCCAGCCAAAGCGTTGGCAATGCTCTGGCTGGGTATTCCACTCCTAGAGGATCCCAATGGAGCTATTTACTTGGGGGGTGTGTGGCATTATCTGCAGAGGGCACTGTGGCAGCATTTGCGGAGGGCACTGTGGCAGCATCTGCAGAGGGCACTGTGGCAGTATCTATGGAGGGCACTGTGGCAGCATCTACGGAGGGTACTGTGACAGCATCTACAGAGGGCACTGTGGCAGCATCTACAGAGGGCACTGTGGCAGCATCTACAGAGGGCACTGTGGCAGCATCCACTGAGGGCACTATGGCAGTATGTACAGAGGACACTGGCATTATCTAGGGGTGTGTTGCATTATCTACAGTTGGCACTGTGGCATTATCTACAGGGGGCACTGTGGCATTATCTACAGAGGGCACTGTGTCATTATCTACAGAGGGCACTGTGGCATTATCTACAGAGAGCACTGTGGCAGCATCTACGGAGGGCACTGTGGCAGCATCCACAGAGGGCACTGTGGCTGCATCCACAGAGGGCACTGTGGCACTATCTAAAAAGGGGCTGCCCAATCTTGACATGTGTGTCTGCCAAACACTGCCGACTGAGCTGCCGGACTGCATTTAGCGACACTTAAACTGGAAAACTGGATTGTTGAAATAAGCATGTGGAGAAATATCTCAAATTTTAAACCTTGCGGTATTATTATATAAATGTAGTATTATAGTAGATCAAATAACTAATTGATTAACAATAATTTTGTATTGTATCAAATTTGAAAGTAATGCGGCCCATCAACTTCCCATTTTTTCTATATGTGGCCCACTTACACGGCCGAGTTTGAGACTCCTGCTCTAGATCATTAATAAATAAGTTGAATAATAGTGGTACCAGCTCTGAACCCCTCCGGTACACCACTTATAACCGGTGACCATTCAGAGTAGGAATCATTGACCACAACCCTCTGGATACGGTCCTTGAGCCAATTTTCAATCCAATTACAAACTATACTTTCTAAACCTATAGTCATCAATTTACCCATTAGACGTCTATGAGGGACAGTGTCAAATGCCTTTGCAAAGTCCAAAAATACTATATCCACAGCGGTCCCTCTGTCTAGGCTTCTGCTCACCTCTTCATAAAAACAAATCCGGTTGGTTTGACAACTTCTGTCCTTAGTAAAACTGTGCTGGCTGTCACTTATAATACAATGTTTTGTCACATACTCCTGTATATAGTCCCTCAATAGCCCCTCAAACATTTTTCCCCACGCTGATGCTGCTGCAGAATCAACTGTAGCCTCTGGTGCCGATGTGTCCTCGCTCGCCCGACATGATGCAGGACCTGTGAGTGACGTCACAGCGTGATCTCTCGAGAACACGCTCTGTGTCTGCACTGCCAGAAGCTGGGCGTTCTGAAGAGAAGTGGATGATACTTCTCGTCAGAACGCCCAGCTAGTAAAAGTAGTAAAAACGCCCCGATGTACGCACATAATACACGCCCAGTTGGACTTTACTTTAAACACGCCCACTTGGACTTTTGCAAGCCTCATTTGCATAAATACAAAAATGGTCATAACTTGGCCAAAAATACTCATTTTTTAAAAATAAAAACGTTAATCTTATCTACATTGCAGCGCCTATCTGCTGCAATAACAGATAGGGGTTGCAAAATCTGGTGACAGAGCCTCTTTAAGGCTCAGAGCCCATTTTTCAAATCTGACATATTTCACTTTATGTGGTAATAACGTCGGAATGCTTAAACCTATCCAAGCGATTCTGAGATTGTTTTCTCGTGACACATTGGGCTTCATGTTCTTGGTAAAATTTGGTCGATATATTCAGTGTTTATTGGTGAAAAATTGCAAAATGTAGAGAAAATTTTGAAAAAATAGCATTTTTCAGAATTTAAATGCATCTGCTTGTAAAACAGACACTTATACCACCCAAAATAGTTACTAGTTCACATTTCCCATATGTCTACTTTAGATTGGCATCGTTTTTTGAACATTCTTTTATTTTTCTTGGACGTTACAAGGCTTAGAACATAAACAGCAATTTCTCATATTTTTAAGAAAATTTCAAAAGCCTTTTTTTAAGGTACCTCTTGAGTTCTGAAGTGGCTTTGAGGGGCCTATGTATTAGAAACTCTGATAAAACACCCCATTTTAAAAACTAGACCCCTCAAAGTATTCAAAACAGCATTTAGAAAGTTTTTTTTAACCCTTCAGGCATTTCACAGGCATTAAAGCAAAGTGGAGGTGAAATTTGCAAATTTCATTTTTCTTGCTGAATTTCAATTTTATTCAATTTTTTTTCTGTAACACAGAAGGTTTTACCAGAGAAACACTCCTAAATATGTATTGCCCAGATTCTGCAGTTTTTAGAAATGTCCCACATGTGGCTCTACTGCGCTCGAGGACTAAAACACAAGCCCTAGAAGCAAGGAAGCACCTAGTGCATTTTGAGGCCTCTTTTTTTATTAGAATATATTTTAGGCAGCATGCCAGGTTTGAAAAGGTGTTGAGGTGCCAAAACAGTAAGAATCCCCCAATAGTGACCCCATTTTGGAAACTATACCCCTCAAGGAATTAATTTATGGTTGTTGTTACGATTTTGACCGCCCAGTTTTTTCACAGCACGTATTTGAATTGGGCTGTGAAATGAAAAAAATGTCCTGACACTTCTGACTCTTTTCTGTGAGATTACAGCAACGGATACGAAATCTCGCGAGAGTACGAGGTAAACGAGATTTCGTATCCGTTGCTGTAAATCTCACAGAAAAGATTCAGAAGTGTCAGGTTTCTGAGTACACATGATGTCCAGGCTGGATGGTCATGTGTATTCATTATCAGGATTCTGTAGTAATGTTAGGGCTTGTGTATGTAGCTGCACATAGTGATATAACTATATCGCTAGTGCAGTGTAAATGAATGGAGAGGAGTGCATGATGCCGATTGGTCAGCGTCATGCACTCCTCTGTACAACACCCACTTGGTCAAAAGTAAAAGTACGCCCACTTGGGCATTAAGAAAGCTCATTAGCATAAACCAAAATCGCTCCTAACGTTGTGAAAAAAGATTGTTTTTTTAAATAAAAAGCATTACTGTCACCTACATTACAGCGCCCATCTCCTTATGTAGGAGACAGGGCACTTATAATGTGGTGACAGAGTCTTTTTAAAACACTCTTTCATACAGAGCTCTGGTTATTCGGGACACGTGTCACATTTATATATGGTGTCCTCCCTTATCGCCCTCTTATAGCAGACTTTGCACCTCTTTTGACTTTTTCCCTTCTTGCCAGTTTGGGGAACTTCTCCTGGAAAGTGTTGCCGCCCTGGTACGATGCGTGTGGCCCCGCTTCCAGAAGTACTGGGTGCCCTTGGTCCCTAAAGATTAGGTTCTTGATAATCACCTTTAAAAATTCCAGGAAAGTTCCCCTGTGGCCTGCACATCGACGTAGCACGTACGCATTGTACAATGCCATCTGTATGATGTGCACGGCCAGCTTCTTATACCACACCGCATGGCGCTGTAGGGCTTCAGGACTTGATCTGACAAGTCCACCCCTCCCATGTACCTATTGTAGTCCAGGATGCAGTCTGGTTTGGGGGTGGCCTTTCCTTCATATATCCTAAATCTGTAGGTATACCCTGATGCACTCTCGCACAGCTTATATATCTTCACGCCATACCTTGCCCTCTTACCTGGCAGGTACTCGCGGAATTGAACCCTCCCTTTAAAATGTACCAGGGACTCATCAATAGAAATACACTTCTCGGGGGTGTATGCTTGGGAAAACAGGGCACTAAAATGGTCTAATAGGGGTCTCCGTTTATACAAACGGTCAAAACTGGGGTCATCTCGGGGTGGGAACTGCTCATTATCAGTAAAATGTAAGAAGCGAAGTATTGCCTAATTCTTTTATTTTTTTTAGGTTACAGTTCAGTTCTGAAGTTGCTTTGAGGGGCCCATATATTAGAAACCCCTATCAAACACCCCATTTTAGAAACTAGACCCCTCAAAGTATTCACAACAGCATTTAGAAAGTTTATGAACTCTTTAGGTGTTTCACAGGAATTTAGAGCAAAGTAGAGGTGAAATTTACATTTTTTTATTTGTCAGAAAATCCTCTTTATACCATTGTTTTTACAACACTATTGGATTCATCAGAGAAACGAAACTTAATACTTATTGCCCAGATTCTGCAGTTTTGAGAAATATCCTACATGTGGCCCTAGTGCGGTAATGGACTGAAGCACCGGCCTCCGAAGCAAAGGAGCACCTAGTGGATTTTGAGGCCTCTTTTTTATTAGGCAGCATGTCCGGTTTGAAGAGGTCTTGTGGTGCCAAAACATTGGAAACCCCCCAAAAGTGACCCCAATTTGGAAACTAGACCCCTTAAGTAATTCATTGTAGTTTTCTTGGGGTGCATGGAGATTTTTGATCAGTTTTTATTCTATTTTTAGGTGGCGTGGTGACTAAAAAACAGCAATTCTTCTATTGTTTTTTTATTCTATTTTTTTTACAGCGTTCACCGTGCGCTATAAATGCAATATTCACTTTATTCTGCGGGGCGATACGATTATGGCGATACCATATGTTTGTAGTTTTGTTTTATGTCTTATGACGTTTGCAGAATAAAATAAGTTTTGTAAAAAATCATTCACTTTTTGTGTTACCTTATTCTAAGCACCAGAACTTTTTTATTTTTCAATCAATAAAGCCGTGCGAGGATTTATTTTTTGTGTAACGAACTGCAGTTTCGATCAGCACCATTTTTAGGCACATGCGACTTTTTTATCTCTTTTTATTCCATTTTTTGGGAGGTGGAGTGACCAAACAATTGTGATTGTGGTACGGTTTATTATTATCCGTGCGGGATAAATAATGAAAACATTTTGCAGTTCAGGCCGTTACGGATACGGCGATACCAATTATGTATAGTTTATTTGTTTGTTTATATATTTTTATTAATAATAAATGACTGATAAGGTAAAAAGGGGGATTTTTACTTTTAATACTTTTAAAACTTTTATTTTCTTATTTTTACACATCTTTTTTTTACTTTATTACTTTGTCACACTAGGGGACTTGAGGGCAGGAGGCCCTGATCGCAATTCTAATACACTGCACTACATGCGTAGTGCAGTGTATTAGAACTGTCAGCTACTCACTGACAGCAAGCATAGTGGGTCCTGACGTTGTCAGGACTCACTAGGCTTCCGTCTATGGCATAGCCGGACGCCATTGTTTGGTGTCCGGTTGCCATAGTCACCATCACCGGCCGCTATCGTGTAGCAGGCCGGCGATGGCAGCTTAACCCCTAAAATGGCGTGATCTCTATAGAACGCGGCTTTTAAGGAGTTAATCAGCGGGGACACAGCGATCGGTCCCCGCTGTAGGAGCTGTGACAGCTGCTGTACGAGACAGCTTCTGTCACAGCTCCTGAATGTGTCGGGAGGACGGCCGAAACGGCCGTTACTCCCGAGACGTACTATTAGGTCATGGAGCGCGAACGATACAGCTGCCATGACCTAATAGTACGTCCAGGAGCGGGAAGGGGTTAAGAACCCTTGGGTGTAACCCATCTGGTCCCGGGGCCTTGTGCACATTTATTTTATTTAACTTAGCTTGGACCATATCTACATTTAGCCAATTCAGTATATTAATTGATGTATTAACAGCACTGGCACCGGCTACATCAGCTGCTCTTTCTTCTGTTGTATATACAGAGCTAAAGAACCCATATAGTAACTCTGCCTTCTCTTGATTACCTGTGACCAACTCCCCATTACCACTATTTAGGGGTCGTACATGTTCAGACCTTGGTTTTTTTGCATTTACATACTTGAAGAATTTTTGGGGATTTATTTTGCTATCTTTGGCCACCTGCCTTTCATTTTGAAATTTTTTTGCTGATCTTATTACTTTTTTACAGATTTTATTAATCTCTTTACAATTTACAAAGGCTACAGCCTTACCCTCAGATTAATATTTTTCAAATAACCTTTTCTTGTCATATATTGCCCTTTTTACAGAAGGTGTAAGCCATGTGGGGTTTAACAGGTTCCCGACCGCTGGCCGTATTTATACGGCCAGCGGTCAGGGTCTCTGAAGTCCGCCGTATAGACTATTTACGGCGGCACTTCAGAGACTGTGCACGCGCGATCGCGTGCACACAGCTCTGTGCCCTGGCTGTTGCTAACAGCCATGGGCACTGGGCAGAATGTCAGGGGTCAATCTTTTGGCCCCTGAACATGTGATCGCTGTGGCAACCAATCACAGCGATCACATGCATTTCTGCATAGAAAACAGTGTGCACGCGATCGCGTGCACACAGCCCTGTGCCCACGCTGTTACCAACAGCTCTGGGCACTGGGCAGAGTATTAGGGACCAATCTGATGGTCCCTGAACATGTGGTCGCTGTGAAAACCTATCACAGCGACCACATTTGTTTTATTTTGACTTTTCTGGCAGTAAATCTCCTGCCTCTTTTCTTCTCCTCAAACATTGTTTCAGTTTGAGGAGAAGAAGAGACTCGGGAGAATTGCTGCCAGAAGAATACAGTTACAGTTACACAAAAAATACAGTTACACTCTAAAACATTCTCTGTATAGATAGATTTCTATCTATCTATACAATCTATCTATCCATCTATCTTTTTTTCTATATATCTACCTTTCTATCTTTTATTCTATTAGAATAGGCAGGTAGGGAGTATATAATTATATATATATCCACATATATATAATATATATAGCAATAGCGGTTTATTTTTTTGTTAGCGGTAGTGTAGATATATATAGCAGTTAGTTTGTGTGTTTTATATTTTAAAAAAAACACAAAAAAAACTATTTGTTTAGTTAGTGTTAGTGTTAGTTACGTTATGGCGAGGAAGTTGTTTAGCGCCGAGGACGCATACGCCATGCTGTGGTCTGAGTCGGAGACCGCATCAGAGATGGCGTCCGAGATGGAACCTGTTTTAGGTAGTGACGATGACAGCGTCACTTCAGGTTCATCTTCAGGGGACGTTGTCCCTGATGCAGTTGAAACTGCAGAACTTGAAAGAGCAGGGCCAAGTAGCGCTGTAGCACGGGACAGCCTGGTCCCTTCAGTCCAGGCTCTTGTATGGGCACCTGCCCCATCTTTTGGGCCTAGAATCCACGGATTTACTGCCACTCCTGGCATAATCGTGGACAATACAAATTTTGTCCAAATGGATTACTTCCATTTATTTATAACGGACGACATCCTAAATCAGATTGTCCACGAAACAAATTTATATGCCACTCAATATATAAGGCAGAAACCTTCATCCACCCATGCCAGAGATTGGACGCCCACCAATTTGCTGGAATTAAAAAAAAATTTGGGGCTCACCCTAAATATGTAGTATTGTCAAAAAGCCCTCCATTAGGTCTTACTGGTCAACAAGACCCGCCCAAGCCACCCCAGTATATTCTGCAGTAATGCCCAGGTCTCGTTATGAGACAATAATGAGGTTCCTCCACTTCAATGACAACGCACAGGCCCCCCCAAGTACCGATGCAAACCGGGATCGGTTGTTCAAAATAAGACCGCTAATAAATTCCCTGAATAATTTATTTCTGCAACTCTACACCCCTGAGCAGAATGTAAGTGTGGACGAATCCCTCCTCAACTTTCATGGCAGACTTAGCTTTCGCCAATATCTACCTTCAAAAAGGGCAAGATATGGCGTTAAGCTCTACAAATTGTGTGAAAGCGGGTCAGGATATACCACCGCCTTCAGAATTTATGAAGGGCGGGACCGCACAATAAATGTTCCTGGATGCCCCCCTGATCTTTCCACCAGCAGTAAGATCGTGTGGGAGATAGTGCAGCCTCTGCTTCACAAGGGGTACCACCTGTACTGTGATAATTTTTATTCGAGTGTGCCCCTGTTTAGGCATTTGCATGCTGCAAGGACTGGGGCATGTGGTACCATGCGCAAAAACAGAATTGGTTTTCCACAGCAATTAGTGGGGAAGCGCATGGTAAAGGGGGACTCCTGTGCTTATGCATCTGAAGAATTGCTGGCGGTCAAGTTCAGGGATCGCAAAGATGTATATGTACGAAGCACAATTCATACCGCAGGAACAGTGGCAGTGAGGGAAAGGGGGGCAACATCGGACAAGCACAAACCAGTGAGCGTGTCCGAATATAACAAGTACATGGGGGGGGTGGATTTAAGCGACCAGGTTTTACAGCCCTATTTAGTGAAGCGAAAAACAAAAACCTGGTACAAAAAGGTGGCCATTTATTTGTTACAGGTGGCCATCCACAACTCATTTGTGCTCTACAAAAAAAACAGAGGCAGAGACACATACCTGCATTTCCAGGAAAAAATTATTGAAGGCCTCATTTTTGATGTTCAGGACACCCGAGAATGCCCCCAGTCTGAGGATGTCACGCGACTGACTGAAAGACACTTCATCAGTCGGATTCCCCCAACAGCAACCAGAAGCAACCCCCAGAAAAAGTGCCGCGTCTGCAGAAAAGACGGGCACCGCAAAGATTCCCGATATTTCTGTCCCTCATGTCCCTCACAACCAGGCCTGTGCATTGAGCCATGTTTTAAAAAATACCACACTGTTCTGAATTATTAGATTTTAGTTAATTCGTTGAAAATATATTTGCCCTACATTACGTTTTTATTTTTCCCCTGATTTTACTCCAAGGGTGAGGGAGGGAATGGGTGGGTGGGGGGTGGATGTCATGTTTGCATATTCTCTAAAGTTCATCTGCTGGAGAGCTCCATTTGCATAAACCTGCAATTTCTTATTTTAGAAAACCCAAAAAAATAAATTCCCATTATACCCCTAGATGAATATTTTGGGATTTCTGCTTCAAGAGCAGATATTTTGGAAGTGTTATAGAAACTCTGTTGAGTTTTGTAAAACCAGCTTTGAAAAAAAGCGATTTGTGAAATAAGCTTCTTCTATCGTCCGCGCTCCTACTTCTCTATGTGATAAATAAGACACACATATTTGGTATCCCCATGCTCAGGAGAAGTGGAAGAATGTGAAAGGAGATGAATTTTGGCCGTGGTCTATGCCGTGTGTGAAAAATGCTGGTATAAACTGACGCATTTGCTAAAAAATTGCTAATTTTATTTTGATCCATCTTATTCAAGAAACTTTCAGAAGAAAACTGGACTGTCTAAAAATATGATAAACTCCTTGAAGAAAACCTTGTGGGGTCTACTTGCGTGAATGAAGTAATTTATGGGGTGATTCTAATCTTTCAGCAGCATTAGGCCCCCCAGAAAACAGTATGCTGCTATAAAGTCAAATGCAAAATTCCTGGACCGAAAAGCCTCCTTTTATGCCAGGCCCTGGCACATGCCCGCACAGTGAATAAGGCACACATATTTGGTATCCCCATGCACGGGAGAAGTGGAAGAATGTGAAAGGAGATGAATTTTGTCCGTGGTCTATACCGTGTGTGAAAAATACTAGCCTAAACTGACGCATTTGCTAAAAAATAGCTGATGTTTTTTTGTTCCATCTTATTCAAGAAACTTTCAGAAGAAAACTGGACTTGCTAAAAATATGATAAACCCCTTGAAGGAAACCTTGTGGGGTCTACTTGTGCGAATGAAGTCATTTATGGGGTGATTCTAATGTTTCAGCAGCATTACACCCCCCAGAAAACAGTATGCTGTAATAAAATCAAATGCAAAATTCCTGGACCGAAAAGGCCGAAAAGCCTCCTTTTATGCCAAGCCCTGGCACATGTCCGCACAGTGAATAAGGCACACATATTTGGTATCCCCATGCACGGGAGAAGTGGAAGAATGTGAAAGGAGATTAATTTTGTCCGTGGTCCATACCGTGTGTGAAAAATGCTAGCATAAACTGGCGCAATTGCTAAATTCTTGCATTTTTTTCCAATTTTGCCCACTTTAGAGAAAAAAATAAAAATGATATATACTGACAAATGCCACTAAAACAAAGCCCTATCTGTCCTTTAAAAAGAGTGTAAAATTCAAAGATGAACTTTATTCACCTGCTGAGTTATAGTCATCTAAAGAAGCGCATAGCAAAATTGTGAAATTTGCTCTGGTCATTTAGCTGTAAAACAGCCTAGTCCTTAACCGGTTAATTTTAGTCGTTTATACCTGTTACCTATAGAAATAAATTTTGCACTATATTTATACAAAGTGGATTTTAAGATCTCCCATCTATCATTTGTACCATTATTTGACATTAGTTGTTCCCAGTCCATGTTCTGAATTGCAGCTCTCATCCTGGGGAAATGGGTCTTCTTAAAATTAAGTGCTTTTGCCCTCCCAACCTGTGTTTGTTTTTTAAAGTATAAGTACATGACTGTGAAAGGGGATTCTTACATTGCTTCAAAATTAGAACAATCAATGCCTACTTCACAAACTCCGACAAGGTCCTCCACAACAATGTAGGAATTGTATGTTTGTAACAACTGCAGAAGGAATACATCCTGGGGTCCGGCGGTTATCAGGGAGTCGCAGGCCGGGCTCCCTGTCACCCCTCCCCCATCAGATGCAAGATTTGGAGGACAAGCTACGGCCGCCCCACCTGGTGATGTTCCGGCCGGGGGGCAGGCTTCATCGAGATCGTCGAGACGGACGCTTAGACCTGCAGCGACGTCGAGGCAACAGGTCCGGTCAGAGGTCTGGGTCCCGGCGGTCGGGCGGCAGATTGCTTGCCCATCTGTCAGCGCGTCATCATCCCTGTTTCGGAGATGTCGGTGGGATGGCCAGTCGTCTGCGAGAGAGGAGCTGGAGGAAGGTGAACTGGACGTGTATCAGCGAGGTCAGGATGGTCCGGCTGACGGGAACACAGCGCCTGTGCAGCCCGGTGAGTGCATAACTCCATCTTTGTTGTATCCAGCGATTTTTATGTCGGGTGTCGGCGGGGGGGCTGCTAGCGTCGCATCGGTGGCCGGTAGTGGCGCGGGCGGGCGCGACGGCGCGGGTCTAGCGGACTTAGTGGGTTGCTTGCGGGAGCTGGTCGGGCGTCTAGATAGGGCGGCGGCACCGGTAGTTACGGAGGTGTCCCCGGCGGTAGTTTGGGAAGGCCCCAGGGAAGTGGGATCGTTACAGGCGCGGCCCGGGATGGCGGCTATGGAGGCGGTCGCGGTGTCGGTACAGAGTTGTGCTCCGTAGTGTATACCTCATTCGATAAGGCGGTGGGGTTAGTTCGTGCTGCGGGTCCAGGTGCGCTGCTAGCAAAGACCGACATCGAGGCAGCATTCAGGTTGTTGCCAGTTCATCCAGAAAGCCAACGGCTGTTGGGTTGTTTTTGGAATGGGGCTTTTTACGTGGATCGGTGCCTTCCGATGGGGGGTTCCCTTTCTTGCGCATACTTCGAGGCGTTTAGTAGCTTCGTGGAGTGGGTGACGAAGGGAGTAGCCGGGGTCGACTCGTTGATACATTATTTAGACGATTTCTTGTGCGTCGGCCCGGGGGGTTCGCCGGTTTGCGGTAATCTGCTTCATGCACTGCAGAAGGTTGCGAGAGATTTTGGGATCCCTTTGGCGCCAGAAAAGACTGAGGGCCCGGTATCGACGATTTGTTTTTTGGGAATTGAGATAGATTCGGTGGCAATGGAGTGTCGTCTTCCTGCGGATAAGTTGGGGGCTTTGAGTCAGGAGGTACGTCGGGCTTGTAGGTTAAAGGAAATTACGCTGCGTGAGCTTCAGTCGTTGCTGGGGAAGTTTAATTTCGCTTGCCGGATTATGCCAATGGGGAGGGTGTTTGGTAGACGTTTGGCGGCGGCAACGGCGGGAGTGCGTGCGCCACATCATTTTGTGCGGCTCAAGGAGGAGCATCGGGCTGATCTGCAGGTATGGGATGACTTCTTGGGCCAGTATAACGGTCGCTCGCTATGGATGGCTCCAGCGCAGGATACGAGTGATTTAAATATTTTTACGGATGCAGCTGGGGCGGGCGGTTTTGGAGCTTACGGGGGGGGGGGGGTCCGTGGTGCGCAGGTCAATGGCCGGCTAGCTGGGTGTCCAGTGGACTCACGCGGAATCTGGCCCTGCTCGAGCTGTTCCCCATCGTGGTTGCGGCGACCATCTGGGGGGACAGGCTCAGGGATAAGAAGGTTTGTTTTTACTGCGACAACATGGGGGTGGTGCTGGCCATTAATAACATCACAGCGTCCTCTCCTCCGGTAGTTCAGTTGTTGCGACATTTGGTGTTGGTGTGCTTGTCGTTGAACGCGTGGGTGGTGGCGGTGCATGTGCCGGGGGTACGGAATTGTATCGCTGATGCTCTTTCTCGCTCGCAGTGGGACCGGTTTCGGCAATTGGCACCGGGAGCGGAACGTTTCGGTTTGGCTTGTCTGGAACATCTTTGGGATCTGGTCTCGGTCCCGTAGAACGATTGGTGGAAAGGTCTTTGGCGCGCACAACGTGGAGTGCTTATGCTGCTTGTTGGAGGCAGTGGGAGGAGTGGGTAAGAGAGTTGGGTGACGTCAACACGGATAGAGACAGGTTGGTAGCACTTTTGTACTGGTTAGGGGACGCCTGGGACGCGGGGTTTTCATTGGCAAAGGTTAACCGGTTCATGTCTGCGGTGGCGTTTGGTTTTAAGTTGCGAGGCTTTCGGGATGTATCTAAGGAATTTTTAGTGGGACAGGCTTTGAAGGGTTTGCGCCGAGGTAGGGTCGAGGCGGATCGTAAAAGGCCTGTGTCGTTTTCTCTGCTTAACTCTTTGGGCGGTTCATTAGCATCGGTCTGTCATTCTTCGGCAGAGATGGAGTTGTTTCGGTTATCTTTTTCTTTACCGTTCTTTGGGGCATTTAGAATTGGCGAGTTGGTGTCGCCAAGTACCAAGCAGGCAGGGGGGTTGAGACTGGGGGAGGTGAGCCTATATGCAGATCGGCTTGAGGTATGGTTGCGTCGGTCAAAAACTGACCAATTAGGGAAGGGGAAGCTGCTAGTTTTGTTCGCCCTCCCTGGTTCGGCTATGTGCCCGGTAGCGTGCATGCAGGGTTTTAAGCCACATGTGGGGTCTCCAGAGTGGACATTGCTACGTCACGAGGACGGGTCGTTTTTGTCCAGATTTCAATTTGGAGCTGTATTTAAGAAATGTTTGGCGGCGGTCGGTGTCGCGGCGGGCTTGTATTCATCTCATTCCTTCAGGATTGGCGCAGCAACAGAAGCAGGGCGCTGGATGATGAAGGGGTGCGGCGCATCGGTCGTTGGGAGTCCAACAGATTTAGATCTTATGTCCGCCCTCATCTGTTATGAGTCTTGTTGTTAGCGCTTACATAAATGTTTGTGTGGTGGTATCTAACTTTCTTTTCCGTTTCAGATCTGCCTCCGTGTTTGGTGTGGTTGCTGGGCCACTCTTACGTGCATTGGGGGGCTTTGAGGGCGGACGTCCGCCCGGACGGTCGCCAGTTGCGCATTCCGCGACAGGATGCGGTTTTGCATTGGCTGGGATTTAGAGGTATGTCATGGAGCAGGGTGTTAGCAGAATTCCAGACATATGCCCGGCTTGATAGGGTCCCAGAGGTCTTGGTATTGCACGTGGGTGGAAATGACTTGGGAGTTGTTGTGTTTGTGGGTTTCTTATCCCAGGCTGGTGATAGTGTGGTCGGACATTGTCCCAAGGAAACATTGGCGGCTGGCCAGGTCAGTGGAAAGAGTCAATAAGGCTCGCATTAAAGTTAATCGTGCGGTGTCCCGTTTTGTAGCCAAGAACGGGGGCATTTGCGTGCGGCACAGGGATTTGGAGTCAGGGGAGGGGAACTACTGGAGGAGCGATGGGGTTCATTTGACCGAGGTTGGTATTGATCTGTGGAGCTTGGCAATAGCAGAGGGAATTGAAAGGGCGGTGTTGGTGTGGCGGAACTCACAGGCTTAAGGTGGTCAAGGCCTGTTTCGCTGTGGCGGGGGGAGTCCTTGAGGTCAGTCAGTACAAAATGGTGGGGGGGTCGCATCGGGGGTATGCGTCCCCCAAAAAAGGTACATGGTTGAAGACTTCATCGGGTGTTATCCCTTTGAAGTGGTCTTCTGGTGGAAGGTATATCACTTGAAGGCTTCATCGGGTGTTATCCCTTTGAAGTGGTCTTCTAGTGGTTGGAGCCATCTGCAGAGGTGAGCAGTGCCTCTGAGCTGGTTTACGGCTGGAGGTAATTGGTTGGTGGTGGTTGCAGATGGCTAACTCGGGGTGTGTCAAAAAGGAATATCTAAAATGGCTTCAAGGACTTCCCCTGCTCGGATTAATGTTAACGTTAAATTGTTATCTATGATTCTGACCCATGTTGGGTCATGTGAATTATTAGGAGGACTTCTCTGGTGGATTCCTAATTAGTTAGCCGAACGTTTCGGATTTAAATTGTTTTTATAAAACTGTGAAATTAATAAACGGCTGCTGTGGCCATTTCACATCCAACCTCGGTGTCACATGTCTTTTCTAAAGGGGGGGTTGAGGGGGAGGAAGAGATAAGGGAAGGTTCACTAACACACGACTCTACTTAGGCAGGTCAAGAAGAGGCTGGACGCAGCCTGCAGGGCTTAGGAGGGAAGCCTCCATGACAGACCTAGGAGGGAAAGGGTTAAGTATTGAGGGAGAGTTAGGAGGAGGTGGAGGAGGGACAGGGAGGAGTTAGGGGCCGTTACGGAGCTTCCCGCTGTTTTCGGCACTGAGCCGGAAGCAGCGGGAGGAGTAACACACACTTGAGCAAGCTCCCACCCTCCCGCCCATTTGTTCGTTAGCCCTTGTGGTCTTTATTAAGTCCGTCTATGAGTGTTGTAATTTTATTGTGTGCTTATTTAACATGTTTTTTCTTTTCATTCGGAGTAGGTCCTGGTGTCATGGCAGCTGGCGGGGGGAGTCCTTGAGGTCAGTCAGTACAAAATGGTGGGGGGGTCGCATCGGGGGTATGCGTCCCCCAAAAAAGGTACATGGTTGAAGACTTCATCGGGCGGTATCCCTTTGAAGTGGTCTTCTGGTGGAAGGTATATCACTTGAAGGCTTCATCGGGTGTTATCCCTTTGAAGTGGTCTTCTGGTGGTTGGAGCCATCTGCAGAGGTGAGTGGTGCCTCTGAGCTGGTTTACGGCTGGAGGTAATTGATTGGTGGTGGTTGCAGATGGCTAACTCGGGGTGTGTCAAAAAGGAATATCTAAAATGGCTTCAAGGACTTCCCCTGCTCGGATTAATGTTAACGTTAAATTGTTATCTATGATTCTGACCCATGTTGGGTCATGTGAATTATTAGGAGGAATTCTCTGGTGGATTCCTAATTAGTTATCCGAACGTTTCGGATTTAAATTGTTTTTATAAAACTGTGAAATTAATAAACGGCTGCTGTGGCCATTTCACATCCAACCTCGGTGTCACGTGTCTTTTCTAAAGGGGGGGTTGAGGGGGAGGAAGAGATAAGGGAAGGTTCACTAACACACGACTCTACTTAGGCAGGTCATGAGCTATACTGCAGCGATCTTCCATCTGCTGCCTGAATACTAGGTATAAATGACAAATTTTGCTGATTCATAATCAAGTTTGCTAAAACAAATTCCCGATTCTCAATAAATCTATTACAAACCTTTATCCTCTACATGTTTTGTACTTCTTCCATGTTATATGCTGTCTGAAGCTCCTCCCATGTGTCCCTATTAGTATTAATTGGATTATACACATATCTGATCTCCGCTACTTGGAGTTTTACCTATAAAGATAATTGAGCCTCCCTCTGTTTCCTCTTGACCCTAGCCATTTGTCCCTAAGCAATTCCCCATTAAATAATCCTTTGCTGTTTGCCTTACTACAGATTCTCTTTAAGACTCATTGTACATTTAAGAGAACAATTCAAGTTGGAGCCCAATTGTGTCTTTTACATCAATAATATCTAGCCAAGCAGGACTTATCTTGAATCTTTTTGAAAATAGAATTTGCTAAGTTACCTAATTCCCATATCAATTGTGTATGGTCAGAGATGCCTCTTGTTGTGTATTCAACTCTTCTTACCTACCATGCACAGACCTGATCTATCAAGGCCATATCTATTTGGAAGACTCTCTTGTGTGCTTTAAAACAACAAGAACATTTAGAGTGTTTTTTTATTAAAAAGCCTCCAAGCATCTTCTTAGCCAAATTCTGCTATCAATTTAGGAAAGGTAAGGACACCTGTGTTGTTGTCACCCACCTTCAATATAGGACAGTTGTTTTTGTCAACTGATGTAACTTGCTTACCACCTCCGAGTTATATGGGGAAGGAATAAAACTTATTTGCAATTACCATAGTGATACCATTAATTCTCCTGTACAGAAATATGATTCGGCCTTCTATAGCAACTTTTTGTGAAAGTAACTCAAATGAAATAACACTATAAATTAGGATATAGTTACGCTTACAGTAGTGTGAACATTTTTTACAAAAACTGTATGCAACCCAGTTTTTTCTAATATAATGCACTGTACCCTCTGCCAGATGCGATTCTTGTAGGCATATAATAACCGGTAATTAATCTTTCCTCCCACTATCTGTCTCCATGTGATCTGCATGTACTTGAAAAGGAATTAACCTTTTCCCCCACATCGGGGTTTGATTTATTTGTATCTATAAAGGATCTTCAGTTATTTGCCCTATCTTTGATTCTTAAGAGATGGCATTTCAAAGAGGAGGATTTAATTTTTATGACACAAGCAGAAAAAGATACTAGAAAAATTTTGGAGGAGCTTGCAGGAGAATTAGACACTTCCCATAAAGTTAAGGTTCCAGACTGCTTAGGAAAAAACGAAATCAACTAAATTCCCTCCCCTTTCGATTTGCCCAGCCTTAGGTGTTTTTGTTAAGACGGTATCTGCAGAGTGGCGGTCAATGCCTAAAGGTATACATAATGATAACCTCACAAGAAATGAGAGATTAAGCATTCAAAAACTCAAATCCCTCAAGGATGTCATATTTAAACTGGCTGATAAAGGCGGAAATGTTGTAGTTTGGTCTCGTAAATTATATATAGCCGAAGCTAATAGACATCTAAGAGATCGCACATGTGTAACGTCCGTGGTCGCTGACCACAAACTCTAGTCGACGCCCTTCTCTCAAGAGATGTTTGCACATACAGCCGTCCTGCTCCACATTGACCGGTCACGAGCTCAGTCCAGACTTGAGAAGCCAGAGCGCAAGCATGTTTGTGATTGAGCTAATTGGTCCAGAGTACCCTGGGCTATAAGAAGGTTCCAGCCCATCCTCCCACGCCTGAGCTTTGTTGTGTATTCCTAGTCTGTCTTGCATAAGGCCCCATAGTGTTTCCTGCTCCCAGTGTTCCTGTAATCTATACTTGTATCCTGATCTAGTGCCGTGTTGAGCTGTAGTTGTGCTGTGCTGTATACCACGCCCGTCCTGCTTCTCCACGCCTGACGTCCACCTGCTGCCAAGTTCCTGCCAAGCCTGCTTTGCTACTGTTCGAGCTGCCACAGGTACCCTATACGAACGATAGACTTTTACCTGCATCCAGTTGACCAGCTGCCTTACCGCCAAGATGGTACGGTCCAGTGGGTCCACGAACCCTACACTTGCCTTGCTGTAAATATCACACAGACGCTACAGAAATGTCAGGATTCTGAATAGACATCACGACCTGGCTAGAGGTAATGTATATTCATTGTCAGGACACTGCAGTAATGTTATAGTGTGTTTATGTGGCTGCACATAGCGATATAGCTATATGGCTATGTGCTGTGTAAATGAATGGGGAGAAGTGTATGACGCTGATTGGTCACTGATTGGTCAGCATCAAACACTTCTCTCCACAACGCCCACTTAGTCAGTTGTCCATTAAGAAACTCATTAGCATAAAGCTAATATAGGTCATAACTCCGTCAAAAATGATTGTTTTTCTAAATAAAAAACACTGCTGTAATCTATATTACAGCACCGATCATATTATGTACAAGATAGGACACTTATAATGTGGTGACAGAGCCTCTTTAAGTATAAAGGTTAATTTCTTAAACAAAACACTTACCATCTTTAACAGTGTAAATGACAATAACACTATCCCACCGCTGCCACCAATCTGTGACGATCGCCGATCTCAGGTCACATCATAGGGGTGGACTACACTACTTAGCTTATTCATTTACCACATAAATCCACGCCCACCTACTCTATATGACAGAATTATGCTAAATTACTCCCGTAGTTTCCAACACC
The DNA here is from genome assembly GCF_050947455.1 of Rhinoderma darwinii. Taxonomy (NCBI): domain Eukaryota; kingdom Metazoa; phylum Chordata; class Amphibia; order Anura; family Rhinodermatidae; genus Rhinoderma; species Rhinoderma darwinii. The sequence goes on from NC_134694.1 coordinate 56,988,820, forward strand.
CCAATAATTTATACAAACAGTATGCTACCGCAACCTATACTTATCTAGGCAATAGGGGCCTACGTCTCTATATTCCCTTAACACCAGTTACAATAACACAGGTTATCTAAATGGAACATAAAATACAGATAACGTTCCTCACCTTCGGAAGATTATGTTCTGTAAGACTACAAGGAAGAGACTTATTAATATTTCAAATTTAATACACAATAGTGCAGTCAATACAAAAAATAGTTGTCAGATTAAAAGATTAAAAATATACATACAGTTACAATGCATTCAAACAGTTTATGAAAATAAAAGGGATAAAAGAAACAGAACAAAATCTTACTGATGTACAGCAGTGATATCCTGGCTGTGGGGACATCTGAAAATATGGGCAGTCACTGCAACGGAGATATGGATCACCAATGACTGACACCGACCCTCACTTCTCCTGCCATTTTAAACACAGTTTTTTTTTCCCCCCAGTCAACTAACTGGTGATGTCACTGAGAGGAGGCTGTTCATATGATAATGAAGCGTACTCCTGCCATTACACAGTTGTATTTCTATAGAGAAACATAAAAGTGGTCATGTGTTCTTGCAGGAATCCCCTAGAAATATAATATTACCTGCATTCACCTGTGCAGACATTTACCAACCAGGGCATATGAAACACCACTGTAATAGGCCCATGTTTTTAGCCAACAGCCAATTCCAGGTAGTTCCTCTGGGTGTAGGGATGTGAATCTGACATATATATATGAGGGCTATTTCCCCTGATCATAACTAGCTAAGTGGGTCATTACAAATATCAATTATGATGGGGTTTGCCTTGATGTATCATATTGTCTTTGAAACATGTGACAATGGCCTATGCTTACCTTGTCCACATGGCAGACACACCACAGGTAACCATTTGCATAGCTTTAGATGTTTGGTCGGGATGTGTGGGCAATTACTTCTAACCCTGGGTGAGAAGGTTATCTGATGCTAAATACAGGCCCTAGTGACAAATTCTTAATCAACACATCTCGCACCTTGGTGAGGAAACAGCCAATTAACCATTTGCCTGACAGTGGACGTCCTTTGATGGCCAAAGCTATGCATTTCTTAGGTAAATCAGATGTATCTTCTGTGTCAGAAGGGGTTATGAACTGACCTCCTAATAACCTACTTTTGATGATATTACCTATAACACCACAGGGCCATGGACATGACCGTGGTTTCCATGGTCCGTGCATGGCCCAGGAGCCTGGGCTGCAGAAAGAACGGACATGTCTTATTATGGCCATGTTCTGCGGTCCAGGCTCATAGAAAATAATGGACGCGGCCATGTGCACGGCCCGCGATTTGCGGGCGGCTCGCGGATGACGCTCCGTGGCCGGCCGACCTGAAAATCACTGTCGTTCACATGGCTACGATCGTGTGCATGAGGCCTAATTCCTACATTACACTTATTAAGGGTATGAGTTTGACAGCGGTGCTGACAGTAGCAAGTCATATAAGGGTAATAAAGTTTGAATGAGGTGTACGGTATCTCCAGTTGAAGCTACAGTATAAAGCAGGGAAGAAGATAAGGTAAGAGCTGGCAGGGCAAATATGTAGCTGTCTGGGTGGGGGGGGGGCATGGGTTAACTTAAGGGTTTTCCTAGTACCTTAAAACCACTCTATTTCATGGCTAGTACAATCATGGGTTATGGAAGAAATATGAGACAGTTCTAGGCACTAACACAGTTGGGAATCCTTTACAAATCCTGCATTTCTCCCTGTGAGGGTTTTTTTTATTTTTTTAACACAAAACCATCATGACTAGTTTCCATTGAGTTGCTCTACATGAAGATAAGATGTAGTCAGACAAAAGGATTTCTATTCTAGTTAGCAATGTTTCACATTAAAGTCATAAGAAGATGACCTTATTTCAAATCTACAGTATATACTTAGCAACATTTTTTCCTGCTTCAGTGTCTTGTCACCACTGTAGTTGCACCATGTAATGTCTATCAATTGTTTGCCAGTAACTAAATGTAAAGTTCTTGTCCTTGAGCTACAATAAATTCCTTTGACAGGGAAGAGGTAATAAGTGGATTTTGCAGACCAATAATCTGTATCCTGGTTATATATCATTGTTATTATGTCAAAGTGTTATTATCTTCTGGATTCCAAACCTGCCCTGAGACATTGTTGTAGAGATCAAGTGGGATTTGACACATTATTACAAAAAAAATATATTATTTTTGAGATATCTCTTATTTGGTGTTAACAACAGAGTGGCCTTCTCCATGGCAACTTTAACAAGAATGACAGACTGCAAACATGACCAAGTCTTTGAGTGACTTAAACCTTGCCTGGAGATATGTTAATTCAATGACAGCCATTTAGTTATGAATACACTATATGATTTAATTTCCACAAGGCCCAAAAGAAGAGATTTACCTACTGCATTTACTGCGTACAGTAGTCCATACTTTTTCCTAGACACTGCACAGCTGCGTCCAACACCACTATTTCTTACACCAAACATACAACAACACAGACATGGCACAACTCCAATGTCTAACCCTCAGGCTACATTTTAGACGAGCGTAGCTAACCTCGGTCGTGAAAAACTGCAGTTTTTCATGTTCGAGTTGCCCCCGTGCAGGACACGTTGTCACGTATAACCCATAGACTAGGGTCTATTGAGTCTATGGAGGGATGCGTGACACTCAGGAAAATAGGACATGTCCTATTTTTTCACGGACCCTTCACACGCTCCGTTGAAACAATGGTTGTGTGATCGGCCCCATTGAAATACATGAGTCCGTGTGATGCCCGTTGTTTTAACGGCCGCCACGCGGACGAGATACACGCTTGTCTGAATGATACCTTAGGGGTAGAAACACACTAGGCGGAAACACTGCAGGTTTTCTGGAACTAATTTTGTTGTGGAAAATCCGCAGTGTAATACAGTAGCAGCAGTGTGGGTGAGATTAGAATAAATCTCAGCCGCACACAGCAGAAAAAATGTGCAGAGAAACCATTCAACGTTGACATGCAGTGCTATTTTTAAAGCCAGCCGTTAAAGACATGATGTGGAATCGTTGCTCTTCTGTTGCGGGTTTTCCCCATTGAATTCAATGGGGAGGTAAAATACGCAACAAAGAGCGTGTTGCAACTTTTGCGGTGGAAACGCTACTATTCTGCCGCAACAATCGTAAATGAAAAAAAAAAACACATATGTTTTATTTGAAATGAATAAAAAAGCTCATACTTACACCCCTGCCATAGTCCTAGCAATGAAATCTTCTCTGCCCGGCCTCTTGGGATGACTGTTCATCCCATGTGACTGCTGCAGTCAATCAAAGTCACATGGACTACAGTGTCATCCCAAGAGCCCGGGCTACGCTCAGAAGAAAGGGACATGTCGCCATGATGATGGCCTAGTTAGTATAAACTTTCATTTTTTTTTCATTACTGCAGGATTTCCGCAGCGGACCAGTCGCCCAAAAAAACGCACCACAATTTGGTGGGGTTTTTCAGAGGGAATTCCCTGCAGTTATCTGGGTGAATACGCTGTGTAGTTTTATGCTGTATATCCACCTAGTGTGCTCCTACCCTAGAGTGTATATACATTTTTACAGCCAATTTTTTTTTATGGCTCCAAAACCTCTGTTTCTAAAATAAACAACAAAGCAACTTTAACAGTAGACTTGACTCAAAATATTCAGATATTTTGTGTATACAGCTCTTATGAAGACCTAGTCAAATACAGATCTACAGTAAATTAACCTCCTTGTGAATGCAGACCGGAGCAGGCAAATGTAAAAGTAGTTCTATCCACTTTCAAGTTTATTAAATTCAATGTAACCTTACCACTCCAACGGCCTGCAGTTTCAAATCAAACTTTTCTTTGGAAGAGACACCTCTTTTTTTTTAACGATATGCTAGATAATTTGTAACCCCAGCTATTAGTTGCTTTTTTTAAATATTTTTGAATGATAATTGTTGGCGATACAACCAGAAAAGACAAAGGCTGATTATTTGTTATGGCGTATAATGGCACATAAGTTGCAACTTTTATTTCTAAAACTTAATAAAAATATATTTGAAAAGAAAAAAAAGCAATGGCAGTGGCTTGTCTCCTCTCCCCATTGAAATAAACATGCAAGCTCTGTCAAGTTCCCCATACTGATCGGGTGGTGCACTTAATAGACACTCTCCCCAATGAGCTATAAATAGCCACACAGTGCTCTTTTTGGATGTCTGCCTGTTACCTAAATTCTCTGGAAGCGGAACTGTACATGGACATGCAAAAATGCTGTTTAGGCCACTTTTACACAAGCGTAGGTTTCATTCGTATTACATTTGTATTTTTATTATACAGGGTGGGCCATATATATGGATACACCTAAATAAAATGGGAATGGTTGGTGATATTAACTTCCTGTTTGTGGCACATTAGTATAGGGAAGGGGGGAAACTTTTCAAGCTGGGTGTTGACCATGGCGGCTATTTTGAAGTCGGCCATTTTGTATCCAACTTTAGTTTTTTCAATGGGAAGAGGGTCATGTTACACATCAAACTTATCGAGAGTTTCACAAGAAAAACAATGGTGTGCTTGGTTTTAACGTTACTTTATTCTTTCATGAGTTATTTACAAGTTTCTGACCACTTATAAAATGTGTTCAAAGTGCTGCCCATTGTGTTGGATTGTCAATGCAACCCTCTTCTCCCACTCTTCACACACTGATAGCAACACCGCAGAAGAAATGCCTCCCGATCTGACCCCCTTAGACTTTTATCTTTGGGGTCATCCGAAGGCAATTGTCTATGCTGTGAAGATACGAGATGTGCAGCAACTGAAACTACGGATACTGGAAGCCTGTGCTAGCATTTCTTCTGCGGTGTTGCTATCAGTGTGTGAAGAGTGGGAGAAGAGGGTTGCATTGACAATCCAACACAATGGGCAGAACTTTGAACACATTTTATAAGTGGTCAGAAACTTGTAAATAAATCATGAAATAATAAATTAACGTTAAAACCAAGCACACCATTGTTTTTCTTGTGAAATTCTCGATAAGTTTGATGTGTCACATGACCCTCTTCCCATTGAAAAAACTAAAGTTGGATACAAAATGGCCGACTTCAAAATGGCCGCCATGGTCAACACCCAGCTTGAAAAGTTTTCCCCCTCCCATATACTAATGTGCCACAAACAGGAAGTTAATATCACCAACCATTCCCATTTTATTTAGGTGTATCTGTAATGGCAGGGGGTAGGGAGACGGACAAGTGAGCCCTAATCTACCCGCCACTCTGTCCCTGCCTACTTGCAACGACCCGCCCTAGGCGACAGGGTACAACTGGGCGGCGGTCCCTGCGCTCAGTAAGTGCACGACAAACATACAAAGGAACACAAGCATGGAAAAGGGGCCGTTGTCCACGGCAACACCGTGAGCAACCAAAGTGGTGAACGAGCCGAGTCAAGCCAGGAGTGTGCGAGGTACAAAACGAAAAGCAGAAGAGTAGTCGGTAAGCCAGGGTCTGTATGGAGCAGGATCAAAAATAGCAGGAGCTGTAGCTGGGCCAGGAAACCACAAGGAAAGAATCACAAGCACCGAGGGACAGGAAGTGCAGGCTTAAATAGACCAAGGGCGGGAGCTAGCTGAGTCTGGCCAGGTTACGATAGGCTCTCCCACTCCTAAGCCTGCCAGCCTGAATGGTGGAAGCAGGAGTCAGTCTCAGGGATGTATTCTCAGGTGCTGACTGATTAGTTCTGGGAGTTAACCCCGAAGCAGTGCCTGGCAGATCCTTTACAGTATCCATATAAATGGCCCACCCTGTACATTTATAAAGAGACAATATTAATCTGTGCTTTTCAAAATTCGTATTTGAAATATACGAATACTCAGAGTGCTCTTCTGTTGTTCACTTTGCGGATGCGAACCGTCCATTGAAGTCTATTGAGAGTAGGGATAGCATATGCTATCCAGGTTTTACTAGTATTGCATTGCAATACTATTGACACGTGGATGCTATATTATCAGTTATTACGGCCATATAAAGCAGTATTCTACATGTTGAAATTTCTATAATAAGTCATTTTAGTTTTCTATGCATGCACGACTTCTTATAACCAGGCAATTTAAGGGACACTGAAATACAATGATAGGCATTTTAATATAAATTATTGGAGAGTTGCACATGCTATAGGAACATGTAAATACTAGCATGTTTAGTGTTAAATGTGATTATTTTATGTCTGATAAAATTTAAAACTTTAACATAATCTAAGAAAATTCTAAAAAAAAAAAGAATACAATAGAGAGTAATGCATAATAAGAAAAGAACAGTATAAAGATGGAAACTCAGCCTAACATAACAATCCTCTCCAACAACTGAGATGAAAGGGATTATGAATACTTCAATAATGGCCAGCTGGGTAAATAAAAGAAACAAGAGAACGTCTCTCGCTTCATTTTGCTAAATTATTTGAGCCATTGACCAAATAGTTCTATTTTTATTTAATCATTTATTCAATTTTCTGATGCATCAAAGCAATGATTATCATGAAAATACATTGGCACAAATTTAATAAATGTTAGTCTGAAGCCCATTGGAGTAAAACATAGCAAATTTATCAAGAGCGGCAGGCCTCTCAATAAATTTGACGCAGCTTGAGCTGTCTGTGCACCACAAAGTGAAATCTATGCCAGCTATGAGCTGGAACAGATTTCCGCTATATTTTACTCCAATTTATGGCATGAATTATAGTAAATTTGTCAGGCCGTGGCTCACCCTGTCCCTTACACTAAGGGGGGATTCACACGAGCGTGTATTCGGTCCGTGCGGGCCGCGTGGTTTTCACGCGGCACGCATGGACCAATACAAGTCTATGGGGCAGTACAGACAGTCCGTGCTTTTTGCGCAGCGTTTCTCTGCTGCGCAAAAAGCACGACAGGTTCAATAACTCTGCGTATTTCGCGCATCACGCACCCATTGAAGTCAATGGGTGCGTGAAAACCACGCAGGTTGCACGGAAGCACTTCCGTGCGAACCGACTGAAACAGCGCACCAGCTGTCAAAAGGATGAATGTAAACAGAAAAGCACCACGTGCTTTTCTGTTTCCGAACATCCAAACGGAGTGTCTTTGCGATGAGCGAAGCCGGACAAGCGAACCGAACTTCACCGGGTTCGGCCGAACTCGTTTTGGCCGAACCCGGCAAAAAAATTATCGGTACGCGACGTCAGGAGATAGTCACTGCCCATGGTGCTGAAAGAGTTAAACTGTTTCAGCACCATGGACAGTGATTTCCGATCCCAATATACATGAACCTGTAGAAAAAAAAACGAAGTTCTGACTTACCGTTAACTCCCGGCTTCTTCCTCCAGTCTGACCTCCCGGGATGACAATTCAGTCCAAGTGACAGCTCCAGCCAATCACAGGCCAAGCACAGGCTGCAGCGGTCACATGGACTGGCGCGTCATCTAGGGAGGTGGGGCCCGATGTCGAGAGGCGCGTCACCAAGAACGCGTCACCAAGGACGCGTCACCAAGGCAACGGCCGGGAAGTTCTCGGTAAGTACGAACTTTTTCTTTTTTTTCAACAGGTTTTTCGATATTGTGTTCGGCATTCACTGTCGAGGGTGCTGAAAGAGTTAGCTCTTTCAGCACCTTGGACAGTGACGGGCGTCGACTAGCCTCATCTCTATGATGGCGGCTGCGCGAAAATCACGCAGCCGCGCATGAGACACGGATGACACACGCAGCTGTCAAATGGTTTTGCGCGCGCAAAAACGCATCGTCCGTCTGTATCTCCCCTAAGTCCCACCAACGTCTTTCAAAAGCGCCAAGAGTAAGGTAGAAAGTTGCACATACTTGGAAAAAATATGTGTGCGCCTAAATGTTTAACTGTTTTCTGCAACTAAAGTGGCATAAACCTCTTAACCCCTTCCTGCTTTGGCCCGTTTTGACATTCATGACAGAGCCTCATTTTTCAAATCTCACATGTTTCACTTTATGTGGTAATAACTTCGGAATACTTTTACCTACCCAAGCGATTCTGAGATTGTTTTCTCGTGACACATTGGACTTTAAGTTAGCGGTAAAATGTGGTCGATAAATTCAGTATTTAATTGTGAAAAATACCAAAATTGAGCAAGAAATTGCAAAAATTAGCATTTTTCTAAATTTAAATGTATCTGCTTGTAAGACAGGCAGTTATAACACACAAAATTGTTGCTAATTAACATCCACCATATCTCTACTTTATGTATCATTTTTTGAACATCCTTTTATTTTTCTAGGACGTTACAAGGCTTAGAACTTTAGCAGCAATTTCTCACATTTTCAAGAAAATTTCAAAAGGTTTTTTCTACAGGGGCCAGTTCAGATGTGAAGTGGCTTTGAGGGCCTTATATGTTAGAAACCCCCAATAAGTCACCCCATTTTAAAAACTTCACCCCTCAAAGTATTCAAAACAGCATTTAGAAAGTTCATTAACCCTTTAAACGTTTCACAGGAAACCAAATTATAGATGAAATCTACAAATTTCATTTTCATTTTGAATCAATTTTTTGTTTTGCAACACAGAAAGTTTTACCAGAGAAACATAACTCAATATTTATTGCTCAGGTTCTGCAGTTTTAGGAAATATCCTACATGTGGCCCTAGTGTGTTTAATGACTGAAGCACAGACCATACCTAGAGGATTTTGGGGCCTCCTATTTATTAGAATATATTTTAGGCACCATGTCAGGTATGAAGGGCTCTTGCTGTACCAAAACAATGGAAACCCTCCACAAGTGACCCATTTTGTAAACTACACGCCTTGAGGAAATTATCTAGGGATATTGTGAGCATTTTGACCCCACAGATTTTTTGCACAAATTATTGGAAGTAGGCTATGAAAATGAAAATCTAAATCTTTTCAAAGAAAATGTACGTTTAGCTAATTTTTTCTTATTTATACAAGGACTAAAGGAAAAAAGCACCACAGAGTTTGTAAAGCAATTTTTCCAGAGTAAAACAGTACCCCACATGTGGTCATAAACGGCTGTTTGGACACACAGCAGGGCTTAAAAGGGAAAGAACACCAATTGGTTTTTGGCGCTAAAATTTAGCAGGAATGGTTTGCGGAGGCCATGTCGCATTTACAAAGCCCCTGAGGGAACAAAACAGTGAAAATCCCCCACAAGTGACCCCATTTTGGAAATTTCACCCTTTGAGGAAATTATCTAGGGGTATAGTGAGCATTTTGACGCCAGCGTTTTTTTGCAGAAATTATAAGAAGTAGGCCGTGAAAATGAAAATCTAAATTTTTTCAAAGAAAATGTAGGTTTAGCTAATTTTTTTTTCATTTCCACAAGGACTAAAGGAGAAAAAGCAACACACCATTTGTAAAGCATTTCTCCCGAGTAAAACAATACCCCACATTTGGTCATCAACAGCTGTTAGGACACACAGCAGGGCTCACAAGGGAAAGTGCGTCATTTGGAGCTCAAATTTAACAGGAATGGTTTGGGGAGGCCATGTCACATATGCAAAGTACCAAAACAGAGGAAACCCCCCACAAGCGACCCCATTTTGGAAACTACACCCCTTGAAGAACTTATCTAGGGGTATAGTGAGCATTTTGACCAGACAGGTTTTTTGCAGAAATTAGTGGAATTAGGCTGTGAAAATGAAAATCTACATTTTTTCAAAGAAAATGTAGGTTTAGCTATTTTTCTCATTTCCACAAGGACTAAAGGTGAAAAAGCTCCACAACATTTGTAAAACAATTTCTCCCGAGTTAAAAAATACCCCACACGTGGTCATAAATGACTGTTTGGACACACAACAGGGTTCAGAAACGCCATTTGTCTTTTGGAGCTAGGATTTAGCTGGATGTGTGTGTGGACGCAATGTTACTTTTGGTATAATAAAGGGGTAAATGAAGGATGAAATAACTAATTTATGGATGTGTGGTATGCTTTGAAGCAATCCTTGATGCACAGACCTGGTTTTTCGGGGCAGGTTTCATAGTGGTAAATAGTGTCTTTTCTGATTCCCCTTTTGGAACACACTCTGCGCCTTTCTTCTATGCAATTTGGGGCACTTCATTGGGGAAATGCTGCCCTGGTACAATACGTGGACCATCGCTACAAGTTGATGTGCTTGGGCCCTCCCCTGCCTGGTTCCCAAATAGAAGTGTCTTGATATCTACCTCTTGAAAGTTAAGGAATGTCCCTGTCCAGCCTGCACATCGGGATAGCACTTAAGCGTTATACAATGCCATCTATATAATGTGCACGGCCAGCTTTTTGTACCATACCTTTGTTTTCCGCACGGCACTATACAGCTTCAGTACTTGATCAGAGAGATCAACCTTACATGACATGTACTTATTGTAGACGAGGATGCAATTTGGCTTGTGGGTCACTGTTGTGGTACCTCGTTCAGGGACAGGGGTGCTGCCACTGCCATCAATTGTGGTCAATATAAGGACATCCCTCTTGTCCTTATATTTGACGAACAACATGTTCTCGCTGCATAGTTCCCTGCTCTCACCCCTTCTGAGGCTTTGGCTAAGCAGTGTTTTAGGGAGGCCTCTCTGATTTTTGCGCACAATACCGCATGCTAAAGTACTTCTGGCAGAAAGGCACCTAAAAAGGGGGATGCCGGTTTAGAAGTTATCCACGTAAAGGTGATAACCCTTGTCCAGCAATGGGTGTATTAAATCCCACACTATTTTCCAACTAACTCCCAGGACGGCGGGGCATTCTTGGGGTACAATAATAGAGTCCTTCCCTTCGTAAACCCTAAACCTATGTGTATATCCAGATGTACTCTCACACTGTCCTTATTGGGCAGGTATTGGCAGAATTTAAGCCTCCCTTTAAAATGATCAAGGGACTCGTCTATGGAAATATATTTATCGGGGGTGTACACTTGTGAAAATTTGGTGCTGAAATGTTCAATGACTGGCCTGATTTTAAATAGACGGTCAAATGTGGGGTCATCCTGGGGCGGGCACTGTGCATTATCATTATAATGCAAGAATTTTAAAATCGCTTCAAAGCATGTCCGGGTCATGGCCATGCGGTAAATTGGAGTGTTGTACAAAATATCCGCAGTCCAGTATTGCCTAATCCAGGGGCGCAGCTAGGGGGGGCAGGCGGGGCATGTGCCCCGGGCGCAGTTCAGAGGGGGGCGCCAGCGCCACCTCCTCCTGCACTATAATTGTACGTGTGTCGCAAGGACACAGGTACAATTAGAAGCAATGAATGACCGGGCTTGTTCCGTGCCCGGCCATTCAGCGCCTTTCCACGAATGAAGCAACTGGTACCTTTTGTACCAGTGAAGCTTCCGTTGATGAAAGGCGCTGACTGACTGACATGGAAAGTCATCCTGCCCAGCCAATCAGCGCCTTTCATAGACGCTGTGTTCAACCCCCTGGAGACCTGCGCACAAGAGAGCAGGTCTCCATGGCTGCCGGATGGCGTGGGAGCGGGAATAAGGTGAGTTTGAATATATTTATTTTTTAAAATTGTAATAAAAGTGTGTGGCTGTATCTGCGGGGGGGGGGGGGGGGACTTTGTCTACACAGGGGGGCCTTTATCTACAAGGGGGACTTTATCTACGGGGGGGGTTTATCTACGGGGGGTGTCTATCTAAAGGGGGACTATATCTACAGGGCTGGGCTGTATACAGGGGGACTATATCTACAGGGGGGCTATATACTGGAGTGGGCTGTCTATAGAGCACCATATACAGGGGTGGGCTATAGCTACAGGGGGGGCTATATAGTAGCTCCCCCCTGTATAAGCCCACCCCTGTATATGGTGCTTCATAGATAGCCCACCCCAGTATATAGCCCCCCTGTAGATATAGTCGCCCTGTATATAGCCCAGCCCTGTAGATACAGCCCAGCCCTGTAGATATAGCCCACCACTGTAGATATAGCCCACCCCTGTAGATATAGCCCCCCGTAGATATAGCCCCCCTTGTAGATATAGCCCCCCTGTAGATATATTCCCCCTGTATATAGCCCACCACTGTATATAGCCCCCTCTGTAGATATAGCCCCCCTGTGTATAGCCCACCCCTGTAGATATAGTCCCCTTGTGTATAGCCCAGCCCTGTGTATAGCCCAGCCATGTAGATATGGTCCCCCTGTAGATATGGTCCCCCTGTAGATATGGTCCCCCTGTAGATATAGTCCTCCTGTAGATATAGCCCACCCCTGTATATAGTCCGCCTGTAGATATAGCCCACCCCTGTATATAGTATCCCACAAATAGCTCCCCCTATAGTGCTCCACAGAAAGCCAACCCCTGTATATAGCCCCCTTGTACATATAGTCCACCCCTGTATATAGTGCTCCACAGATAGCCCACCCTTGTATATAGTATATACAGGGGTGGGCTATCTGTGGAGCACTATATACAGGGGTGGACTATCTAGTGGAGCACTATATACAGGGGTGGACTATATGTACAAGGGGGGCTATATACAGGGGTGGGCTATCTGTGAAACACTATATACAGGGGTGGACTATATGTGGAGCACTATATACAGGGGTGGGCTATATCTACAGGGGGCTATATACAGGGGTGGGCTATCTGTGAAACACTATATACAGGGGTGGACTATATGTGGAGCACTATATACAGGGGTGGGCTATATCTACAGGGGGGCTACATACATGGTTGGGCTATCTGTAGAGCTCTATATACAGGGGTGGGCTATATCTACAGGGGGCTATATACAGGGGTGGGCTATCTGTAGAGCACTATAGGGGGAGTTATTTGTGGGACACTATATACAGGGGTGGTCTATATGGGGGCACTATCTACAGGGGCTCTATGGCAGGCACTATCTACAGGGGGCTCTATGGCAGGCACTATCTAGAGGGGACACAGTGTGTGTGTGTGGGACATGGTGTACGGTGCTATTATAATTAGAGGTGCAGTGTATAGCGCTATTATATTTAGGGGCTTAGTGTGTGGTATAATGAGAACTTTATATTTATTTATAGGTGCAGAAATGTTGGAAAAGTGAGAAGCTGAAGACATCTGAGCGGCAAACTGCAGAAATGGGCTGTAACCGGGAGAATTCATCATAGAGGTCTGGACCGGATGGAGAGAAAGAACTAGAATCTGAGACGTCACCGGTGAATCACTTAATGTAAATGTTCACTCTGCCTCTAATCAATAATGTAGTCACTGTATGATCTGCAGCGAGATGATGGGTGGTATGATTATGATAGGATTTATTTTTTGTGAAACGGCATCTCCCAGCATATCCTTACCATTGTTCGGGCCATGCTGGGAGCTGTAGTTTTACGCCGTACACACCTATACGGCAGGGGTTGCACTAAATTGAGCTGTATTTGTGCTGGTGTTGTATATATGTAGTGAGCTTGCTTCTGGGGCTGTATATATGTACTGAGCTTGGTTCTGGTGTTGTGTATAGAACCATATTGTAATGACAGGGATAGGGAAACAGACAAGTGAGCCCTAATCTACCCGCCACTCAGTCCCTGCCTACTTGCAACGACCCGCCCTAGGCAACGGGGTACAACTGCGCGACGGTCCCTACACTCAATAAGTGCACGACAGACAACAGACAAGGAAACACAGAACAAAGGGAAACGGGGCAGTTGCCCACGGCAACACCGTGAGCAACAAGAGTAGTAAACGAGCCGAGTCAAACCAGGAGAGTACGAGGTGCCAAACGTAGAGCAGGAGAGTAGTGAACAAGCCGAGTCAAACCAGGAGTGTACAAGGTACCAAACGCAGAGCAGAAGAGTAGTCAGTAAGCCAGGGTCAATACGAAGCAGGGTCAAATAGTTCAGAAGCTGCAGCAGGGCCATGAAACCAACAGAGAAGAATCACAAGCAAGGAGGAACAGGAAAGGCAGGTATAAATAGACAGAGGGTGGGAGCTAGCTCCGTCTGGCCAGGCTGTGATAGGCTCTCCCACTCCTAAGCCTGCCATCCTGAGTGGTGGAAGATGGAGTCAGTCTCACAGACATAAAATGTATAGAGTGCCTACCGGCAAACAGAGCCCTTGTTTCCCAACCACCAAAATTAAAATATAAAGTTTTAATTGGTATAGACGACCATCAACAGACTACATAGAAGTTAAAATTCCTGGTCCATTGCTGATAGAGATCAGCATAGTGCAATGTGTGGTTATTCAAAGAGGCAAGGTGCTAACGGCTGCAGACCGCAGCACCACGTTGTAAGTTAAATTACTAAGAGAAAAGCAGGACCAGAGTTAAAAATTCAAAAGAGCCCCCCCGACATGTTTCACTACCGACGTAGCGTCTTCAGGGGTATAGGGGCTAGTGACAGCGGGCGGCGGAATCCACATACCTATATATGCAGTAAACTATCTGCAGCTGTTGCTGCAATTAGTTGAGAGCCAATCAAAAGAGGAGCGGAGGAACAAGCCTCCGCACGGCTGACTGACAGTCAGCAGCACCAATCGCTGGTGAGACAGAAGCCACCAATAGGTGCAGTGCCGGCGTACATGTGCAGTAACGAAAAAAACCGGAGATAGAAAAAATCCGGTGATTACAACAATGTATCGACGCATACATATTGAATTGCATACATATAACGTGCTATATAGCTGTTAGGTAGAAATAGTTATTAAGTTAGTGCATGACCGGCAGCAAGAACGATAGTTCACCAATGAATAGGCAGATAGCCATGTACATAGTACAGTAGATCGCAGAAATGATTGGCATATGTATAATGCCAACCATAAAGTGGCCAGGATAATGGCACCAGTTGTGGTCTGTAGTGAGAGCCCAATTTTAAAGTTGAAATTGAAGGAGACCATCGCAATAGTCACTAGTAGAGATGAGCGAACCGGGACAACCGAACCCGGTTTCGGTCCGAACTTCCGGTAAAGTTCGGTTCGCAGCGAATCCGAACTTCACCGGGTTCGGCCGAACCCGTTTTGACCGAACCCGGTCAAAAACATTATACAAATCGGCAGCCACTTATCTCTATCAATCACTGATAGAGAAAAGAGGCTGCTGATTAAAAATAAAATAAAAAGCATTTCATACGTACCCGGTCGTTGTCTTGTTGACGAGTGCCTCTTCTTCCTCCAGTCCGACCTTTTCTGACGCGGCAGCCTGTGATTGGCTGCAGAGGCCTCTGCAGCCTGTGATTGGCTGCAGAGGCCGCGGCAGCCTGTGATTGGCTGCAGCGCTCACATGGGCTGCATCGTCATCAAGGAATGTCGGGCCGGATGTCGAGAGGGACGCGTCACCAAGGCAACGGCCAGGAGACCGGACTGGAGGAAGCAGAAAGTTCTCGGTAAGTATGAACGTCTTTTTTTTTACAGGTACTGTGATTGGTAGTCACTGTCCAGGGTACTGAAACAGTTACTGCCGATCAGTTAACTCTTTCAACACCCTGGACAGTGACTATTTAGGGTATGTGCACACACACTAATTACGTCCGTAAATGACGGACGTATTTCGGCCGCAAGTACCGGACCGAACACAGTGCAGGGAGCCGGGCTCCTAGCATCATAGTTATGTACGATGCTAGGAGTCCCTGCCTCTCTGCAGGACAACTGTCCCGTACTGTAATCATGTTTTCAGTACGGGACAGTAGTTCCACTGAGAGGCAGGGACTCCTAGCATCGTACATAAATATGATGCTAGGAGCCCGGCTCCCTGCAGGGTGTTCGGTCCGGTACTTGCGGCCGAAATACGTCCGTCAATTACGGACGTAATTAGTGTGTGTGCACATACCCTTACTGACGTCGCCTAGCAACGCTGCCGTAATGACGGGTGCACACATGTAGCCACCCGTCATTACGGGGCCTCATGCACACGACCATAAAAACACCCGTTATCACGGGTCGTAATTACGACCCGAAATAGCGGGCCCATAGACTTCTGTTAGCCACGGGTACCTTCCCGTTTTCTCACGGGAAGGTGCCCGTGCCGTTAAAAAGATAGAACATGTTCTATTTTTTTATTTTACGGGCCGTGCTCGTAATTACGACTCGTAACTACGAGCACGGCCGGCCGGCCACGGGCAGCCGGCCGCTTTTGCGAACCGTGCTGTCATTATAATTATAGCAGCACGGCCCGTAAAATAGAAAAATAGAACATGTTCTATTTTTTTAACGGCACGGGCACCTTCCCGTGAGAATACGGAAAGGTACCCGTGGGTAACAGAAGTCTATGAGCCCGTTATTGCGGGTCGTAATTACGACCCGCAATAACGGGTGTTTTTACGGTCGTGTGCATGATGGGAGCACGGCTCGGAAAAACGAACGGCTGCCCGTGCTCATCTCCTGAAATAATCTGTACTGCCTTAAACTCTGTGGACAGGTCAGGATCCTGTTTCTTTTAAATGCTGCTAGGGAACCCGCTCGATCCACTATATAAGGCTACGCTACAGTGCAGCATTTAAAAGAAACAGGATCCTGACCTGTCCACAGAGTTTAAGGCAGCACAGAGTATTTCAGGAGATGAGCGTGCAGATTCAGTGCTGTTGTGAACTCTGCTCTTACCATTACGTAGCTCTCAGTCTGTTATCTCTCCTCCACTCCTGTCCTCAAGAACACCTTCACATGATTGGCAAGTCACCACGTAATGGTAAGAGCAGAGTTCACAGCAGCACAGAGTATTTCAGGAGATGAGCGTGCGGATCTTGTGCGTGGTGGTGACTTGCCAATCATGTGAACGTGTTATAGAGGACAGGAGTGGAGGAGATGTAACAGACTGAGCTACGTAATGGTAAGAACAGAGTTCACAGCAGCACAGAGTATTTCAGGAGAGGAGCGTGCAGATTCAGTGCTGCTGTGAACTCTGCTCTTACCATTACGTAGCTCAGTCTGTTACCTCTCCTCCACTCCTGTCCTCAATAACACCTTCACATGATTGGCAAGTCACCACCCCGCACAAGATCCGCACGCTCATCTCCTGAAATACTCTGTGCTGCTGTGAACTCTGCTCTTACCATTACGTGGTGACTTGCCAATCATGTGAAGGTGTTCTGGAGGACAGGAGTGGAGGAGAGGTAACAGACTGAGAGCTACGTAATGGTAAGAGCAGAGTTCGCAGCAGCACTGAATCTGCACGCTCGTCTCCTGAAATACTCTGTGCTGCCTTAAACTCTATGGACAGGTCAGGATCCTGTTTCTTTTAAATGCTGCACTGTAGCGCAGCCTTATATAGTGGATCGAGCGGGTTCCCCAGCAGCATTTAAAAGAAACCGTGTTTGTGTATGTGTGTGTTTGTGTATATATGTGTGTTTGGGTATGTGACTTTGTCTGTTTTTGTTTTTATATGTGTGTGTGTATATATGGGTGTGTTTGTGTATATGTGTTTTGTGTATATGTTTGTGTATATATGGGTGTATTTGTGTATATGTTTGTGTGTAGATGTTTGTGTGTGTTTTTATATATGTGTATATGTGTGTATATGGGTGTGTGTTTGTGTGTATATATGGGTGTGTTTGTGTATATGTGTTTGTGTATATGTGTGTTTGGGTATGTGTGTTTTTGTTTGTATATGTGTTTGTGTATATGTGTTCGTGTATGTGTGTATAACTGTGTGTGTGTGTGTGTTTGGATATGTGTGTTTTTGTTTGTATATGTGTGAGTTCGTGTATATGTGTGTGTTTGTCTGTTTATGTGTGTGTGTGTGTGTATATCTTGTTGTGTTTGTGTATATATGTGTGTGTCTGTGTATGGTTGTTTGTTTGTGTGTGCGTGTATATATGTGTGTAGGTGAGTAGAAGTATTGGTATTGTTCACATTGATAACTGTTTTTTTATGTTGTTGCAGATTTTGATGTACCGATTGGACTACATCTTCGATTCGTTGGACTACTGTGTAGATCTGCGTTTTTTCAAATTTTAATAAAATGGTTAACGAGGGTTTTGTTGGGGATTTCTTATTTCAATAAAAAAGAATTGTCTTTGTGTTTTTTTTTCAAACTTTATTAGTGCCTAGATAATGGCAGTTGGCTGATTGACAGCGTCCATTATTAAGGCGGTACTTAGTGTTAGCCGGTGCAGAGGCTAGCACTAACCACCCATTATTACCCCGGTACCCACCACCACCAGGGGTGCCGGGAAGAGCTTGGTACGATCCAGTACCCGACCATCTGTTGTGATGGTCGGGTACTGGGGCGGCCGTAGGCTGGTATTATGAGGCTGGGAAGGGCCAAAATCAGTGGACCTTCCCACCCTTGTAATGCTAGGCTGCTGCTGCTGTGTTGTATCGGGCTGGTTATAAAAATGGGGGGGACCCCCACGTCGTTTTTTTTTTGGAATTTAACAAATTTAGCAATAGACGGGTCCCCCACATTTTTAATAACCAGCCATATACAAGGCCGCAGCAGTCTGGCATTACATGGGTGGGAAGGGCCACTGGTTTTGTCCATTCCCAGGCTAATAACACTGTGTTGTATGTGGCTGGTTATGATAAATTGGGTGGAACCCCATGTCTTTTTAAAAAAAAATATGTAAATAAATAAATAATTTTAAAAAATGACGTGGGGTCCCCCCCACTTTTATAACCAGCCAGATACAACACAGCAGCAGCAGCCTAGCATTACAAGGGTGGGAAGGTCCACTGTTTTTGGCCCTTCCCAGCCTCATAATACCAGCCTGCGGCCGCCCCAGGGCCCGACCATCACAACAGATGGTCGGGTACTGGATCGTACCTGGCTCTTCCCGGCACCCCTGGTGGTTTTGGGTACCGGGGTAATAATGGTGGTTAGTGTTAGCCTCTGCACCGGCTAACACTAAGCCTCGCATTAGTAATGGATGTTGTCACTCAGACAGCGGCCATTACTAAAGTGGTAATAATAAAATTTGAAAAGACAAAGATATAGATAAAATATTTTATTGAAATAAAGCACCCCCAACACAACCCTCATTAACCATTTTATTGTAGAAAAAAAAAACGTCATCTAAGTAGTCCTCGAAACCGACGTAGTCCAAACACCAAACCTGTAAAAAAATAAAATAATGAAATAAAACATGTCGTAGGCTTAGATTCAGTTTAATGTGTGATACTGACTGTTATACCATGTATAGAAGCCTGCCGTGAAGTTGACTTAGATACAGGGCGCCAGCAGACAGTATCATACATGGCCATACATACATATATACAAATATACATACATACATATATACAAACATACATACATATATACAAGCATGCACATATATACATGCAAATATACATACATGCAAACATACACACATATATACATGCAAACTATCATACATACATGCATACACACACACATGAAAACATACATACATACAAACAAACATGCAAAGATACATACATACATATATACAAGCATGCACAAATATACATGCAAACATAAATACATGCAAACATAATTACATACATGCACATATATATAAACATACATGCAAACATACATGCAAAAATAAAAACATGCAAACATACATACATGCACATATATACATACATACATGACAAAATACATACAAACATACATGACAACATACATACATGCAAACATACATACATGCAAACATACATACACACATGCAAACATATATACATGCAAATATACATACAAACATGCACATGTATACATACATGCCAACATACATGCAAACATACATGCACATATATACATACATACATGACAACATACATACATGCAAATATACATACATACACATATGCACATATATACATACATGCCAACATACATGCACATATATACATACATGACAACATACATACATACATGACAACATACATACATATATATATATACACACATGCAAATATACATACAAACATGCATACATACATGCAAACATACATTCATGCAAACACACATACATGCAAACATACATACATACATACAAATATACATACACACATGCACATATATACATACATGACAACATACATACATACATACATGCCAACATACATGCAAAAATACATACATGCAAACATACATACATACATACATGCAAATATATACATGCAAATATACATACAAACATGCACATATATACATACATGCCAACATACATGCACAGATATACATACATACATACATACATGACAACATACATACATGCCAACATACATACATACATACATACATACATGCCAAAAAATAATAATAATACGTTCATACTTACTTTCCTCCTGTCCGGCCTCCAGCGATGACGTTTCATTCATGTCGCCGCTGCAGCCTGTGATTGGCTGCAGAGGCGGTCACGTGGGATGAAGCGTCATCCTGACGTGCGTGACCGCCACTACAGCCTGTGATTGGCTGCAGCGGCGAAAGGGATGAAACGTCATCGCTGGAGGCCGGACAGGAGGAAAGTAAGTACGAACGTATAATTTTTATTTTTTTATTACATTTAAATGGTATTTTCCGCGCGCCGAGCATGTACTGTGAAGGTTGCTGAAAGAGTGAGTGCAGCCCATTAACTCTATCAGCACCCTGGACAGTAGCATGCTCGGCGCACGTAAGTGACAGGTTCGGTCAGAACTAGTTCGGTCCGAACCGAACTTTTTTGTGAAATTCGGCGAACTAGCCGAACCGAACTTTTGATAAGTTCGCTCATCTCTAGTCACTAGGAAAGTCTGAATGATTATTCAGGATTATATTGATGTCAATAAATGGTAAGGAGTGTGGAAAGGTACAAACATAGTCAGAGTCAGTTATATAACAGTGCTGTATAATAATTCTATATAATAATGCAATTTATAACAAAAAATATGTATACCCAAAGGGGCATCATGCAACCGAACAGAGGGAAAACCAGCGGATTCACAAAAATGCCGCAAACGTAAAACCCTCGTTGAGGCCCCCTGGACTGAGGGAGCCCAAACGATGGATCCAACGTGCCTCCTCCTGTAGTAACCTGCGATCCAGATTACCTGCTCTAGGGCCAAGTTTAATATGGGTAATGCCCCAGAATTGTAGGGCACGGACATCCCCAGTATGTGCAGAATGCACGTGCCTAGAGAGTGGTGTATCTTCTTTGTGATGGATAGTACTTAGGTGTTTTGAAATTCTCCTCCTCAATTCCTGTATGGTCTTGCCGACATATAGTTTAGGACAGGGGCATTTAGCAATATAGATCACTCCCTTACTTTGACAATTGATGAATTCTCTGATCTGATAGGATCTACCATCTAGTGGATTCGTAAAGTGTTTGACGGTGGGCATGAGATAGCAAAAGGAACATCGACCACAAGGATGTGAACCAATGGTCTTTGACTCACAGAGATAGAAGCAGGTGCAGACTGATTACCTATGGGCGTGGATACAGAAGCTGTGCCTGGCAGATCCTTAACACATATTGCTTGTGAAATGTACAAATATTTTTATGCTCGCGTTACATAAAAAGAAATGACACGTCGATTGGTAGAGAAAACAAACACGGCGAGGGGGAATGGGATGTCGGGAAAGAGGTTGGGGGGGGGGGGGGCGCCAAACTGAATCTTTGCCCCGGGTGCTGGAGAACCTAGCTACGCCTCTGCCTAATCTCTGGCTTCCTCACTAGTCCCATATGCAGCACAAGGCCCCAAAATTTCATAATCTCCACTGCATCTACAGGGGTCCACCTAACAAATGATTAAGTGGGGTTTTGGGTTAAAAATTGTTGGGCGTAGAAATTAGTCTGGGCTACCATTAAATTAACAAACTCCTCTGAAAAAAATACCTTGACAAAGTCTCTTTCTGTGAGGCCTGCAGTCTCAAACCGAATTCATGACCTGCCTATAAAATCCAGAATTTGAGGCTCATAATTAATGGGGGATGGAGTCCACATGGGATCAATCATTAGGGTTGCCTCAGCTGCTCTCCTAGGTCGCCTTTGGGGGGGGTTCCTCATCACTGGCGGAGGAGAAAGTGGAGGAAACAAAAAGGAGTGGGGCATATTCCTCTTCTCCTTCGCTAGCCATATCTGTGTCAGAGGCAATGATGGCGTATGCCTCCTCGACTGAATACATCCTTCTGGACGATTGTGACATTTTGATTTATTACAGGGGGGTGTGTGGTTTTTTAACATGTGTAATCAACTTTTATTTTTACACACGGGGGTGTGTGTGTGTAGTGTTTTTACATGTGTATAGTGAACAGAAATGATAAGATAAGAAGAATTAAAAAAAAAAAGAAAAAAAAAAGAATAGTCGGATATAAAAAGTAAGATTAAATTAGAATCAAATTAAACTAAAACAGTAAAAAAAATTTGACTAAAACAATAAATCTACATTATTTACAATTTACTGTACGAATGTCAGTTAGAAAAAACTGAACGTCCGTCAGTAACTGACGCTATCTATTACTAAACAAAAAAACCTGTAGTCGAACTAATGTGCTACAGTAAAACTAGGCTCTAAAATTTACTGTACAAACGTCAGTTAAAAAAAAACTGAACACCCTTCACTAACTGATGCTATCTATTACTAAAAAAAAAAACACCTGTAGCCTAACTAATGTCCTACAGTAAAACTAGGCTCTAAAAATTTACTGTACGAACGTCAGTTAAAAAAAACGGAACGTCCATCAGTAACTGACGCTATCTATTACTAAAAGAAACCTGTAGTCTAACTAATGTCCTACAGTAAAACTAGGCTCTAAAAATTTACTGTACGAACATCAGTTAGAAAAAAACTGAATCCCCGTCAGTAACTGACGCTATCTATTACTATCTGTTACTAAAAAAACCTGTAGCCTAGGGCTTCATTCACACGAGCGTATCCGATTCAGCCTCGTGAAAAACGCACGTGAATCGGGTCCGTGTGTGTTACGTTATGCATCAGTGTGCTTTGCGAGGTGCATGCGTTATTCACGCACTCGCATATCTTTTTTTAATTATTATTATTTTCAACTGAATTGAAGCGCAAATCACGCACCACACACGCATATGCATCCACGTGCGGTACTTGGTTTTCACGCACCCATTGACTTCAATGGGCACGTAGGTGCGTGATAACGCACCAATATAGGACATGCAGTGAGTTTCATGCAGCGGACTGAAAAATCATGCATATGTGAATGGCCCCATTGAAATCAATGGGTCCGTATGCTGTGCGTTGTTTCAACGCACAGCACACAGATGTGATTCACGCTCGTGTGAACGGGGCCTAACAGTGAACTACGGTAAATTTATATTAAAACTGCAGGTAAAAATTGCTATATATACCTATTTATATTATGCTTGATAACTCCTCATGCAAAGGGTAATAATGGGCTAGGTAATGTCCCAACGGGACAACCTCCCTGTATAATGGAAAGGCACACAGAAAACAGAGTATAATGCCAAACATATGTGAAAAAAATAACAGATCTTTATTAAATACATATAAAAACATACATGTTAAAAAGGTACATGAAGGGAGAGACTCTATATAATACAGACAATCAGGTAATTCAGATAGTCTTACCCATGATAGTGGTCCTGGTGGCCTGGATACCTGTGTGTGGAACCCCGACGCACGTTTCGCGATGTTCGCTTCCTCAAGGGGTGTAAAGATGTCTAAAATGTGTGTGTGTCCTAAATAGTGTGGAGCCAGGTGCTTACAATCTAATTAAATGTTTGTTTCTACGTCGGTCGGTCTATGGCGCACATCCATCGACGCGAACCGGAAGTGTGGCAAGCCCCACATCCGGTCTCCAATGCTGCGGCGAATGTCCGAAATTCCTGGTACGCGTCAGGCACCGCACTATAGGAGACTCGGACGGGGCCAGCAACAGTGTGTTGTTAACAGTAGATTATCTATTGTACACTGTTGTACTTTGTTCCTTTCATTGGGGGACATGTGAAATGGGCAGTCTTGTGATACGCTACCAATACACACTGACATTTGACACTTACCCCTTTTCCTTGCTTTCATCGTCCAATGGGGAGCGCGCTCCATACGCACGTGACCGGGACTGTTGCTGGTCCCGTCCGAGTCTCCTATAGTGCGGTGTGCATATCCGATATCCTGGTACGTGTCAGGAACCCGGACGTGCGCCGCAGCACTGGAGACCGGATGTGGGGCTTGCCACACTTCCGGTTCGCGTCGATGGATGTGCGCCATAGACCGACCGACGTAGAAACAAACATTTAATTAGATTGTAAGCACCAGGCTACATGCTATTTAGGACACGTACATTTTAGACATCTTTACACCGCTTGAGGAAGCAGACATCGCGAAACCCGCGTCGGGGTTCCACACACAGGTATCTAGGCCACCAGGACCACTATCATGGGTAAGACTATCTGAATTAGCAATTTCAGGGGATATTTGCTCCAGAAAAGAAAGACAATGTACATCTTTTCCTAATATAATAGCTTATACACAAAACTACTAACGCTAGACAAGATAGCACACTGCCCTAGTCACATGTCCTCAATATAAGGACTCTAAAACACACTACATACTTGGTTTTGCCTTTTATCTTTGTCTGTATTATATAGAGTCTCTCCCTTCATGTACCTTTTTAACATGCATGTTTTTATATGTATTTAATAAAGATCTGTTATTTTTTTCACATATGTTTGGCATTATACTCTGTTTTCTGTGTGTATATATACCTATTTATATCTAAAACTAAATTAACGTTTATAACGCTAGCGTATGCTACCCTAACTCCCTACCTACACCAAACTACTATATTTTTTATTTTTAACTGTTTTAGAAAAAGAAAAACATGCGCCAGAAAAGATGCTGATCAGTGATGTGCATCACTGATCAGCACGCAGCGCAGTACGCAGACAACGGAAAGGTGCAAAAATATAAAAAGTCCAAAAAACCTGCGTCAAGAAATGACCACAGATGCTGATAACTAATGAGCAGTCTGTGGCCGCAGGGTGCACACAGGTAGATGGTGCAAATTTATAATTGAAAAAAATGCAAAAAATAAAAAATTCCTGAACCAAAAATTGGGCACAGATGCCGATCAGTGATGCCAGTCACTGATCAGCACTCAGCGGTCGCAGGACACACACAGGTAATTGGCGAGGGTAAAAAAAGGGGGAAAAAAGTACTAAAAAAAGAACCTGCAGAAAAAAAAAAACCCACAGCTGCTGAATAGTGATGGCCGTCACAAACCAGCACTTTGTGGCCACAGGGCGCACATAGGGAGACGGTGCAAATTCAAAAACATATCCTGTGCCAAAAATTGAGCACAGATGCTAATCAGTGATGGTGGTCACTGATCAGCGCTCAGTGGGCACAGAATTCGGACAGGAGGGGGTGGAGTGGGAAAGTGAGGCTGTGAGGTGGAAAAGGGGGGGGTGGATTGGGACTGGGAGGGGGTGGGGTGGCACAGGGACAAGGACAGGCCCAAGGACAGGGAAAGGGCCAAAAAATATGTCTAATCACAAAAAAAAAAGAAAAAGACTGCTGGTGATCAGGCAGAAGTAGCAAAAAAGAACTCTCTTATTTTTTTACACAGTAGCGCAGATCACACTACAAATCCTAGAAAAGCCACAGCAGACAGCCTCTCAACCGCTCTGCACGCTGCCTCAAACTGGAATGGCGGCATGCAGAGCTTTGTCAGTAATCATAACACCCGCCGGTGCTCTGATTGGTCGGTCAATACAGACCGACCAATCAGAGCGCTCCCAGAGGTGGCATCACTGGCACCTCCCTAGATGACGTTGGTGGTGACGGGTGCTGTCTTAGACAGCAGCAATCACCACCGTCTAACTGTGCCCCGTGACTCCAGGGCACAGTTTTAACAAAAATGCCTGCGATTGGCTGGTCAGAATTGACCGACCAATAGCAGCGATCGCCGATGCGGGGGGGGGGGTGCGAAATGGCACCCTGGTCGAGTAGTAGAGACGGCCTGCTGGGATACCAGCCATCTTTACTTTGTAACATTGCAAATAGCATCGGTGACCGCTTCCCGCTGCGCAGCACCTATATGGCGCTTTGCAGGAAGCACCTTCCGACAGCGCCGTATATATACGGGAAGAGGTTAATAAATTCCCCCTTCATGTTTTTGAAATTTTTTGGGGGTTTCTGCTATATTATAGGAATATAAACTGCATAGCATACATTGCACAACCTAAAGCAAAAACTTTTTCTCCAAGTAGCAGAATGGCTTTATGGCCAATTCACAAAAACTTCTGCCCATGTAGTCTGATAGAGCTTAGAAATGTATATTGCATTTTTTTCAAATTAAGCTGGTCTTCTTAGTTTTAAAGGGTATAGTAGGCTATGGGTACTGTATTCAGGTTCCAAATTAGTCAGATCCCGAAAATAGCTATAAGGCCTTAGGTTGCATTCACATCTCCATAGATCAGGCTGATTACTTTATATTGCTTCATTAAAAGGAAAGTAAATTCCATGAGAGGAAAAAAAATCCTGGTGTAAATTCCACAAAAAAACTGTAGCAATTCAACCGTGTGTGAATGTACTATCAATATAGAGGCGTGAGCCTGAGTTCGGATGCACACAAGAGTGTGACGTAAGAAGAAAATACTTCATATTACGCCCACAACACCTGTATTCTCGCAGTTTTACTGAACCAAACTTAGATCATCATAAAAACCCTATGTGGATCTAAGTTTGGTTCAGTCCGGGTATTGCATCCGTAATATGAACCCTAAAATTAGTGTCTGTTTTCTTCAAAAGACAGTGTCACACTTCAATAGAGCAGAGCTGCAGTACCCGATACAACAGGTAGATAGGTGTGGCCCATATTTGGAAGAAGGCAGCCTGTTTTTTCTAATCCTGGACAATCCCTTTAGCGTCTTTGTCAGTATTTTGTGTTTAAAGAGGCTCTGTCACCAGATTATCAAATCCCTATCTCCTATTGAATGTGATCGGCGCTGCAATGTAGATAACAGCAAAGTTTTTTGTTTTTTTTTAAAACGATCATTTTTGCCCAAGTTATGAGCAATTTTATATTTATGCAAATGAGATTTTCAATGGACAACTGGGCGTGTTTTCTCGTTTTATCAACTGGGCGTGTATTGTGTTTTTACCAAATGGGTGTTGTATATAGAAGTGTATGACGCTGACGAATCAGCATCATACACTTCTCATCGTTCCCACCCAGCTTCTTTCACTGCAGAAATACAGCGTGACGTCACCCACAGGTCCTTGAACATTGTCGTTGGACAAAGAAGTTACATCGGCTCCAGGCGTCCAAAAGGTTAATATGCTCGTCTCTAGGGAGTTTGCTATGCTTACCTGCACATACCCTGCAATGTAGCCTCTGACGCCTGGAGCTGATGTGTCTTCTCTCTTCCGACGCCAAGGTTGAAGGACCTTCTCTATTCACAACGCCCAGTTGGTAAAAACACAATACACGCCCAGTTGGTAAAAACACAATACATGCCCAGTTGGTAAAACGAGAAAACACGCCCAGTTGTCCATTGAAAAGCTCATTTGCATAAATATAAAATTGCTCATAACTTGGGCAAAAATGATCGTTTAAAAAAAAACTAAAAACTTTGCTGTTATCTACATTGCAGTGCCGATCACATTCAATAGGAGATAGGGATTTGATAATATGGTGACAGAGCCTCTTTAATCTTGTTTCCATGCTTATCATTTGTATGTTCATGTGTTTTTTTTTCTACATTTTCTACATATTACGGATATAAATAATAATATATAATATAGATGTTATATACATTTTAAATATAAATATGTACTACAGATTCTTTTTCAGGTTAATCTGATTTTTAGAGATATAAGGCTCTGTTTACATCTGCGTTGGGATCCCGTTCTGATGTTCCGTAGTCGACTACGCTATTGCTTCTGGCAAAACGGCGGATCCGGTGCACAAAAGAGACAAACGGAAACCACGGACACCGGATCCGTCACCATTGAAATCAATGGGGATGGAAACGGAAACCTCTGGTTTCTGTCCGTATCAGTTTGTGTCTGCTCAGGGTCCCGTTCTGATGGAAAGCTCAGACGGAACGTCAGAATGGGACCTCAACGCAGATGACATCTGCATTGAATGGAGTATTCTGCGTATTGAATTATGTTGACACTATGGAAGTATAGTCGTGAAAATACATGAACATAGGTATTGCCTCAGTTTGCTACCATGTGGTGCCTCATTACGGTACCATTTTACACGGATATATTCTGCACTATACTGTTGAGTATGTCACTATTTATTTTGCCAGATTCCTGTCTTTTGAAATTGAAGGCATACGGAAATACAGTATGACCCAATAGACTTTGCTCAGGCCATATTACAGCACTATACAACTCGGAGACTGTACTAAGCTGTAATACATATGTACTATAGCTGCATCTTAGGGTCTGTATTACACCATGACCCAGTATGAACTCAATGACCATCATCTTGGCATAGAGTTAATAATATGACTATACAAGTTAGAATTGATAAATTTATGCTGAAGGGACACTCTTTTTGCCAATGATAGTCTACAGGCACACTGAATATAGTGGCTAAGTGCAGTGTGAACCTAGCCTCTTTTTTTCTTATTTTCTTTTAATTTATAACAATATTTATGTTTGTACTTTGCAATCTATTAAATGGGCCCTGTATGGAATATACAATACTTACATATTTTTATAAACCTGTTAGATTTTTTAATCCATAGTGTAAATAATAAGGAGCGACAGTAAGGGTAGGTTCACAAAAACAATAAACCAAAAAACTATCCAGGACATAACAAGCACTCATCTGGGTAAAGAAATTCAAGTATAAATATATAGTAAGTAAATTTATTTATAAATATTGTAGTATAAAAATAAGGGTAGGTTCACACAAAGTTTTTTGCAGGCAGAAAATCTGCCTCACAATTCCGTTTGGAATTTTGAGGCAGATTTTGCTCTGCCTGCACGCCGATTTTCTCGGCCATTGAGTGCCGCGGGCAAAAAACGCAGCAGAATACGCTTTCTCTGCCTCCCATTGATGTCAATGGGAGGTCAGAGACGTAAACGCCTGAAGATAGGGCATGTTGCTTCTCTTTCCCGCGAGACGGTTTTTCCTATTGCCGTTCTTTGGCGCGGTTTCCGCGTAAAAAACTTGTCAAAAAACTCAGTGTGAACTGACCTTAAGGGGGTGAAGAACTAGAATGAAAAAAGTGAAAGGTTGGCTGCATGAAGGATGGTTTAGATTAATAAAGGGACTATTTTGTCCTCTATGCCTCTCTGGCGAAAAGCAGATTTTTTTTAATTTTAATTCTACCTGATTGGGATCGCATTTCCAGTAGTATTAGCTATTCGTCAAGAATGCTGCTTAACTCAGAACTGCTGCCTGGCTCGCTCACTACCTAAATCTATTGAAAAGATCTGAACTCAAATTAACCCCTTTCTCTGCACCAGCTCATCAACATTGCTCACAAATGGTTGGATAGGGATCTGTTGAAAGTACTTCACCTCTGGAAAGCAGGAATTAGCCGTTTACCTCTTGAGAACAGATATCTTGTACTGTATTCTGATTGTATCTCAAAACTTCTCTGATTTATGCAAACTACTTCCAGAACAAAAAAAATGTAATGCCTCCGTCACACTTTTGGCGCCTGGTACAAGCATGTCCTCTGGTAATGTGATAACCGTTATTAGAAGATGCAATGGGTCACAGAGTTTGAATCCAGCATAGTAAATACATGTGGTGTAGGGGTAATGTTATTGAATAGACTGTTTTTTACATTTCACTGTATCCCAACCAACTAGATCTTGCATACTTCTAAACAGAGATAGATGAGATACAGCAGGCTGGGATTCCCTGGAAGAAACAGATGATGGATTATATATTAGATTTTGCTGAGGCAATAGGGGAGAGGTAACATAGCCAAGGGAAGAAGTAAGCACTGCTGTTGAACTTGGAAGTCTTTGAAGATGTAATTTGGAGGGGCTAATTCAAAGCACAACACTGCCATATAAACAGCGCAGATGCCAGAGAGGCATTTGTAAATACGTTTCAATAAGAGCTCGAAAAGCAGAACCAGCTGTGTTTGGAGGAAAAAACACTAAGATCCTTGTTGGTTTAGCTCTATAAAGAGGGATGCATAAATGTATATGTTATGGCTTCCGCTTTTTACAGTAGTTAGAGAGGAAGAATGCTGGAAAAATGCTCTAACCCTTTTGATAGGAATGATTGCAATCAGGCACTCCAGGTGTAGGGTTACTAGGAGATGACCAGATGCTGAGCTTTCTAATGGAACTACTAAGTCCCAATTCCACTTAAAATATTTCATAATGTTACCATTTTATACTTGGATAATCTTCACTGGCATAGTTTACTAGATATTGGAGATTTTATTAAGTATTGCCAACTGTAATAAAGCTGTTGATGAGCTAGCAAAGATAATATATAGTAACTATATACATTTGGTAGTAATAGTCTATACTATCCCAAAAGTGATGTACGCTGGTAATTAATTATCCTCCAAACCGATTTTCTTTCCCTACTAAGTGTCAGAACAGAAAGCCACTCTGTACTCTGATGGATCTAGCACGTGGTACAGGGAGGACAATTGATTTAGGGCTTATTTACATGAGCGTGTTAAACGTCCGTGGGACGGCCGTTGAAACAGCGACCGTCCCACGGACCTATGTAATTCAATGTGGCCGTTCACACAGCCGTTGTTTCAACGGACCGTGTGAAGGGTCCGTGCGAAAATAGGACGTCTGTCCTTTTCACGCATCACGCATCCCTCCATAGACTCTCAACTATGGGGGATGCTTGACATCGCATCCCGCAGCGCTGAGCACGGATGCACCTCGGATGTGAAAAATGTCAGTTTTTCACGTCCGAGATGCGCAGCGCTCGTGTAAATAAGACCTTAAATGGTTAGCATGTGTAATGCTATATTTCTCCTGCAGTAACTGCTGCAGGACAAATGTATGCAATGGCCGAGATAACAGGTATAATACACTGAAATACATAAGTATTGCCGTGGATTATGTAAGCAATCAGGGGATCACATGTTTCAGTTCCCTAGCAGGAATAAATAATATTGCATACATTCAATAAAATGCGCTGAAAATGCTAAAAAAAAAAAAGACAAAAATCTTTCCCTTTACAAAAGGCTTTATTATAGAAAAAATAATAACAAAAAATGGTAAAATAAAAAGGTTATGGCTTTTAGAATGCGGAGATGAATAAAATTGCTGCGTCCTTATAGGGATATTCCCAGAATCAAAAATGTTCACTTCTCCAGAAGAGAGATGATAATTGTATGATTGTTGGGGGTCCCTCCTTTTGAGAGAACGGAGGTCCCAAACCCCCCTTTCCTCCTCACTGCCCAACCCGCAGTGAGGAGGAGCTTGAATAAGCATCGGTCGTGCATGCGCCTGTCGCTAATTCAATGTCTATGACAATGATGGAAACATCCGAGCTGTTTCTGGGCCCCCCTTCTAATCACCATTAGCTTTTCTAGCGGTGGGGCCCCAAGGGATCAAAAAATATCTTATGGATAAGTGACAATTTCTGATTCTGGTACAACCCCGTTGAAGCTCGAACTAGATTTACGCTATTTCCAGGAACTCTGGGTTTACAAAAACAGTCCAATAGCGACCACGACATCTAAGCTGTTTCAGAGGGAGGGGGCTCCCTCTGTCACCACATCGGCATTGATAGTTTCCATGACAGAGGCCCCCAGGTTTGCCAACAGCATATGCTCATTAGGCCCTGACTAAAGTATTGCAGTCAAATCACTGGAGTAGAAATAGAGTTTGATAAGATATAACTTTTACTCATAATTTTTTAAAAATGTGCAAACAAATGCATATAAAGACACTCTTTTAAATTGCAGGGGACTGTATGCATATAGCAACATTTAACCCATAAGGGTATGTGCACACACACTAATTACGTCCGTAATTGACGGACGTATTTCGGGCGCAAGTCCCGGACCGAACACAGTGCAGGGAGCCGGGCTCCTAGCATCATACTTATGTACGATGCTAGGAGTCCCTGCCTCGCTGCAGGACAACTGTCCCTTACTGTAATCATGTTTTCAGTACGTGACAGTGGTCCTGCAGCGAGGCAGAGACTCCTAGCATCGTACATAAGTATGATGCTAGGAGCCCGGCTCCCTGCACTGTGTTCGGTCCGGGACTTGCGGCCGAAATACGTCCGCCAATTACGGACGTAATTAGTGTGTGTGCACATACCCTAAGTCTCCCCTCCCCATACTAAAATTAACATCACACCGACACATAACTCTCTTTTAAAGTGGGGTTGACCCGGAGGTCGGCCACAGCTTTATTAACACAATAAATGTAAATAAGAAATTTACCAACTATAAAACGCAATGACCTTAACATAGGTCAATAACAACCTGTATGCCTGCCTAACCAAGGACATGTAGGTAAATCCCCTTCCACTACCGCCTGCTGTGACATAACACCGTAATACCACATATCTCACCCATACAGCATTATCCAATACAAACCAATAACCACCGCATTGAGAACCATGTGAAACACATTGTTTCCTCCTTCTCCTTTTTCTTTTTTTTTTTTTTTTTTTTATGCATTCTCCATTTATTTTCCTTTTTTTTTTATTTACTTTTTTATATCTCCATCCAAATAACCGGAAATATTGAGGCCTCTTCGGTTGCCTTTTTTTTTTTTAATTACATAAACGTTCCAACACCCCCCAACTAACTCGTACCTTTAGATTAACCATACCTAAGGGAGGGAGGGAGGGAAAATTTCTGACAAAGAGGCCCACTACAGGTAAGCAGCCCCTTATATAACCCCTTCCCATACACTAAAACCGCCCCCTCTCCTCCTGTAACAGAGAGGGGGAGGGGAGCCAACTCCTCAGCCTCACTTAATACCTTCCCCGCAACAGTCTCTGGCTCAGCGGCTAAATGCCTGTGAGCCCCCATGACTGTATGCATATAGCAACATTTAACCCATAAGTCTCCCCTCCCCATACTAAAATTAACATCACACGGCACATAACTCTCTTTTAAAGTGGGGTTGACCCTGGGTTCGGCCACAGCTTTATTAACACAATAAATGTAAATAACAAATTTACCAAATATAAAACGCAATGACCTTAACATAGTTCAATAACAACCTGTATGCCTGCCTAACCAAGGACATGTAGGTAAATCCCCTTCTACTACCGCCACCAGGTGACCGTGTATTCCTCAACTACACGGCTCACCGACCCCCAACAAAAATAGACCTTGCTCAACCCCATCCTGCAACCCCGACAGGAAAATATCTAGCCCAATCTCCGTTAGGTGCACCCCGTCTGGCAACAACAAACCTCTATTGTCACCCTCTAACTCCCGATGACGCACCACCACCACCAGCTCGGACAAACCTAGACACCCTGGTGTTTAATAGGCGCCTCGCCCCCTCAATGGCATTCACGTCCCGCGCTCCATGCCAAACCAACCTGGGAACAATTTCTGACCAGACCAAAACTACCCGGGGGAAAAAGCCGACGAACCTTTCTAAATCTGACTGGATCAGTGAGATCAACTCCCCCAACCGAACCGAACACAGATCATTGCCTCCTAGATGAAACAGTAAAACAGTTGAAGACCACTTCAGGCAATGCCTGCAACCAGCGCAGGCCCCGGATGCCTCTCCAGTAGACTTCAGCACTTGCAAAGCCCAACGAACGTCCCCCAGGGCGTATGGCAGCCTTCCTCTCAGCCCAAAACACATAGGAGTGCCCGACTATCCACACTGCTGGTCTGGTACCTAAAATGAAAACTGAAATTAGTGCAAAATAAGGTCCGGGCGAACATAACCAGCAAAACAATCCGACTTCCATCTCCCTATGCGCCACACAGCCGCATCCGATAACCCCAATTCACTGGCCATCGTGGCCGCCCCAATACGGAACGAATGAGTACCGTAATCCCCTGGCGGTTGTCCAACCTGAACCAAAGCCTTCCGAACAATAGCAGAAAACTGAAACCTAGTAAGCGGCCGCCCATCCGAGTGTGACAAAAATTGGGCCCCGGAACTACGCACCCCCAAGAAAGCCGACACCGCCGCCACCAGACAGGCCGGACCCGGGACTGCCCGAAGTGCCACCCAACAACCCCGCCCAAACACATCCGTTTTAGAGCGATGAATACGCAACCGAACCCCCACCGAGGAGACTACAACGTCCTCCAAAAGCAAACGCCCGGCCGAGCCGCCCCCATCGGAACTACCTCCGAAATCCGCAAAGCCCCGAAAAAACACAACGAAAAAGCCACAGAAAACAAAACAGATTCATATGGAGAAGAACACACCATTGGCAGCGCACCTATAAGCTCCTGCAACAAAGAAAAAGACACCGGCCGCCGCGACTCCCTTCAAGGCTTGCAAAATAAAAAAGGACTTAGTCACATCCGACCACCCCCTCAACTTAGAAAAGAAAGCCACCCCGGCCAGACGCCGCTGCGCCACCACCCCCGAAACACCCCGCCCGCGCAAAGCCGTCAGATATTCCAGCGTCACCGTCGTGCACAGCACCGGATCCTCCCCAACCAGTCTATCCCCCGCAGCACTCAACCATTCCTTCCACGCATTACCGTAAGTGGCCCAAGTCGAGGGCGCCAGGGACGACCTCACCAAGGGCACTAGCTACGATCCAGCATCCTCCACATGAACTCCGGGCAGCTGGCTCCCTCCAGCTCTGCCTGCGGGCAAAGAGAGCGAAAAACCTCCCAACGAAAACGAGATAAAGCATCAGCAACAACATTATGAACACCTGGAATATGAAAATTGATGTTACACTGCAAGCACCGCAACACCAAATTACGGAGCAAAGCCAACACCGGACCTGAGGAAGGTGGTTAACAGCAAAAACAACACTCATATTATCCGACCAAAACACCACAGACCTGTTGGAGAGGCGCGCCCCCCACAATTCAACGGCGACCACTATGGGGAAAAGTTCCAACAGCGTCAAATTTGCGCACCAACCCTTGTCTTTCCAAGAATCAGGCCAAGCTTCCGCGCACCAGGCCGAACCCAGCAACGCCCCAAACCCTGCCACGCCAGCCGCGTCCGTAAACAATTCCAAGTCCACGCTGGAAATGGAAGGCGTCCTCCAACATGTACGCCCATTGTAGTCCTCCAAGAAAGTGCGCCAGACGCGCAGATCCGCCTTAACAGAACTAGAAATCCGAACATGATGAGAAGGCACCGAAACGCCCACTTTAGCTAAGGACAACCTCCTGGCAAACACACGCCCCATGGGCATAATACGACCCGCAAAGACCAACAGCCCTAACAACGATTGAATCTGCCACAACTCCAACTTACGCGCAGCCAGAGCCATGTCCAATGCATCACGCAATTTCACCACCTTCTCCGCCGGGAGGCGAAAGACCATGGCAACCGAATCAATTTCAATACCCAGAAAACTCAATACCGTCACCGGCCCCTCCGTTTTTTCTTCAGAAAGGGGGATCCCAAAGCGCTGGGCCAGAAACTGAAAGGACCTCAACAATAACTGACACTGCCCCGAGGACCCAGGCCCCACAAACAAAAAATCGTCCAGATAATGAGTCAATGACCCAGAACCGGTGAGATCCCGCACGCCCATTCTAGAAATGAGCTGAACACCTCAAAATACGAACAAGAAATTGAACAGCCCATCGGCAAACACATATCATAATAGAAAAACCCTTCCAACGCACAGCCCAACAGGTGAAAACAATCCGCATGAACAGGCAACAAACGAAAAGCGGACGCAATATCAGACTTGGCCATAAGGGCACTCGCCCCCTCCCGACACACCAATTCAACCGCCCGATTAAATGAAACATACGAGACCATTGCCAAATCACTGTCAATCCCGTCGTTCACCGACCGCCCCTTGGGATGGGACAGATGGTGAATCAGCCGGAACTTTCCAGGCTCCTTCTTAGGAACCACCCCCAGGGGCAACACCCGAAGATTCGGGAAGGGCAATGCAGCAAATGGGCCGGCCATGCGGCCAAGCTCCACCTCCTTTTCCACCTTTTCCCTAATAACGGCTGGGAACTCCTCCGCTGACTTCAAATTCCTAGACATAACCGGGTCCGCCTGCGCTGTAAACGGAATAAAGAACCCAAAACAAAAACCCACTCTAAGCAGGGCGGCTTCCGCCATCTTGGGGTACCGGTCTAACCACGGGAGCATCACGGACACGCGCACCGGCGTCCTCCCCTCTACCAATACCCGCAGGGCGGGCGACTGTCGCCACCCAACGGGAGCACCTGACCGCCGCATGGGTACCCCCACAGGAGGAGCACTCATGCCGGAACTCACAAGAGGCATAGAATCTACAGTGTCCCTCATTAAAGAGCCAACAGGCTCCTGCACGACGGACACCCCCAACCCCCCGCCAACCCCGCCCCCACCGGAAGGAGAAGAGGCAGGGGCGGCGGGCTGAAAGGGGCGCTGTGCCATCATCAAGCGCAGCCAAACATCAGTCGCTTTTGTATCCCACCCCACCTCAGGCCTTTGCGCCAGACGCCGACGAAACTCCTCATCATATCGCCACCAGGCCGAGCCGCCGTGCGATTTATATGCACTAAAAATCGTATCCAGATACACAAATAACTGACCCGCACACTCCGGCCGAGCCTGACTAAACACCACCCCTAAAATAGCAAAGGCCTGCACCCAATTATTAAAAGACTGCACGACCCTAGGCTTACTCAACACACCCCTTTCCAGTCTACGCTCTTTATCTACCGTCGACGAATCAACCGACAAAAGGGACCAAATATCAATATACGCATTCTTCCCAATTTTCTCACGCACCTCTTCAGACACATGAGCACCTAACGGAGACACGCTGCAAAAATAAGAATCTCTGAAAGCGGGGACCGATGGAGTGGACATAGATGTGGACCTCGCCCCTACGGCCTGCGACGACGGTCCCACAGGCAACGATACGGCCCCAGCCACCAGAGATTGCACAGCAGACAATAAATCATTTGCAGACATGTTATCAGCATTCCAAGCCCTATGGCAGGCATACTCACCGTGTCCAGCAGCTGACGCACCTACTGGCGCGGACGGACCTACTTCAGCCGTTGTGGCTACCGGGACCACCAAAACCACCTCAGTCGTAGGGGGAGCGACCCCCGACGCTCCCACTGAGGAACGCCGACTCCGAGTCCCCCGTTCGGACGCAGCGC
Organism: Rhinoderma darwinii; assembly: GCF_050947455.1. Lineage (NCBI taxonomy): Eukaryota > Metazoa > Chordata > Amphibia > Anura > Rhinodermatidae > Rhinoderma > Rhinoderma darwinii. Next base: position 57,025,863 of record NC_134694.1, read on the forward strand.
GAACACTACTGCGACCGCTCCTTGCAGCCTGCCAGCTAACCCGGGAGTCGTCGGACGATGAGGAGTCAGACGGAGACCGCCTATAACGGTGATGATGATGACGACGCCGATGCCTCCGAGACCGACTGCGACCGGACACGTGGCGCCGCCCTTACCCAGCCCTACTCGCACCATGCCTGCTATGGGACCGATCGCGGCATTCTCCTTGTACGCCTGCCACCGGCCCAGGCAGCACCGGCAGCACATCAGCGGGAGGGGCCACCGCCTGACGTTTTACCCTCCTAGCCGACCGGCCCGAAAAGAAAAGCTCTGACCCGTCAAACGATCCATCTTCCCCCGACTCATCTACCCCCTCCTCCCCCTCCCCTACAAAACCCCCCACCTCCCGTCCCTCTGAGGCAAATAGCAACGGCACGCTCCCCGCCGGGGAAGCAGCCGCAGCTGCAGAAATGGAGGCCGTCGCCAGGGCCTGTCCCACGAATCCCCCCTGTCCATAGGGCGGGGCCTAAGGCCCACCACACCCGTGGCTCCCCTGCATACCTGTGTCGGGGGAACCACATCCCCCACAACGGCCGCCGACACTCCTGGTCCTGGAAGCACTGGCGCCGGAGGAGGCGACATCACCGACGGGGAAGGGACCGGAATCAGCGCCGCGCTCGCAGCCTCCGCCGCGGACCGCACCCCACCAGAAGTGGAGCGAGAGAGCCGGACCGGCGGACGAGAAGCCCAAGCCGAACGCCGCCGCCCGGCAGGAGGAGCAGGCACAGCTGACTCCCTCAGCAGGGACTGCAGCCATTTGCTCCCTTCTGCGGCGATAGTGGCGCGCAGCGCCTGAAGGAGATGTGCACGATCCATGTCTGAGAAAATATCTGACAAAGAGGCCCACTACAGGTAAGCAGCCCCTTATATAACCCCTTCCCATACACTAAAACCGCCCCCTCTCCTCTAACTCCCCCCTGCCTAAATGACTCACCCCTGTAACAGAGAGGGGGTGGGGGGCCAACTCCTCAGCCTCACTTAATTCCTTCCCTGCAACAGTCTCTGGCTCAGCGGCTAAATGCCTGTGAGCCCCCATGGAAATTGACATTCTGTGCGGTTATTAATTGGCAATTTGCGCAGGTTGTAACCAAAGCTCCAAGTCATTGTAATATATAAGGAACAACGTTTTTCAGAAGAGTAGGTATTGTTGTATTTGGGGTGATCAGCCCCCCTACCCGTTTTGTGGTGTAACAGAGTCCATGCTGTTCCTGTGGCTGGGGACTGGGAAACTTCGTTATTCCTTTATATATATCCAGGCAACCAGTGTTATGCCTTCTCCCAACGCGTTTCCTTGTGGCCCAAATTCTTCAGGGGAGATAAGGCCATTTAACCTCTTCAATAGGGGGCTTTTTTTGCATTGGAGTCATAAAAAGAGTAAATCTTCTGCAATGGCAGAGATTACTATCTGCATCAGTTCCACAATGCTGGAATGTGTGCCTGTCTCTATTCTAAATAGAGTATCAATATTTAAAGAAAACCTTTGGTGGAAGGTTGAAAAATACCACTAACATAAAAATTAAAGTCAAACTAAATCAAAGTATTATAGTGAATTATAAAAGTGATCAAAACAAATACAAACGATTGCAAAGCATAGTCCAATAGTGGGACTAAAAATATTAAAACAGATCAATAGAGTTTACAAAAAAATAAAATAAAAATCCAAAGTAAAAAAAAAAGCAGAAAGCATTTTTTAGGTCACAAGATGCTTTATTATAAAAAAAATCTACATAAACATAATTTGTATTGCCACATCCGTAACGACCTTAAATCTAGAACTGTTCATTTTTTTTACCTGCACGGGGATCGCCATAAAAAATACAATAAAAGGCAATTACACAATTGCAGTTTCCTGTTCATCCTGCCTTACAAAGACACAAAAAAAGCGATTAAAAATTTGTATATGGTACCAATAAAGAAAAAGTGTTTTTAGTGTGCAAAAGAAATAAAACATAAGAAAGCATATAAATTTGGTATCGGTGTAAAAGTAATGGCCCACAGAATAAAGTTATGTTATCGATACCACAAGATAAACGGCGCAAATTTGAGAAACAAAAAAGAATGACCAAATTGCTGTTTTTTTCTATTACCCCTCAAAAAAGGTAATATAAGTTACCCTAAAACAATATCATTAAAAAATACAACTCGTCTTGCAAAAAAACAAGGCATCACATAGCAATGTCTATGGAAAAATTAAAAAGATGATGAAAAAAACGAAAAAATTGCTTGGTCATTAAGGCCTAAAATAGGCTGGTCCCTAAAGTTCAAGGAAAGGGCTAAAGTTCAAGGAAAGTCCCGTTATCATTAATATTTTTTTAGTCCCCTTACTATATGTAAGTTACACAATGGCTGGAGAAAGAAGTGTCATTCCCTCCTTATTAACAGCAACCAAAACACTTTCACACCAGATTGTTTTGTAACTTGAGCTGAAGAAACAGGCACTTCTGAATAACTCAGTTCTGTTTCTTCACTTAGGTAAATTAGGCCCTTGCTAAGGCAGTGGATATGCCTCATTACTATGCCCATATTACATATTCAGTATGTGAAGTCTTATTTAAATGCACTGTTACTACAATGAGAAGCGCTGCATGGTGCACACTAACACGGGGATAATGAGTTTACATCGCAAGCTCTGTTTACTGAGATGATTTATGATTCTTTCAGCAAATTTTGAACATCCTCTCATCAATTTATTCCTTGTGATGAGTAAAATGTAACCATTTAGCTTTATGACTGTCCGATGGCTAGAATCAGAGTTAATGGATGTTTAACAGAATCTATTGCATTGAGTAGGGGCACACGGCAGGATTGCCCCCTGTCTCCCCTGCTTTTTGCATTAGCTATTGGACCCTTGGCGATTGCTCTTTGTGCCCACACAGGTGTTACTGGTTTTCGCAGAAATGGGGGAGAGGAGAAAATAGCGCTATATGCGGATCACGCTCTCTTATTTTTGGCTAGTGCTAAGGAATCTTTGGGGGTAGCTCTGGAGGTCGTTGCTACTTTTGGAGAATACTTTGGACTGGTTATCAATTGGTCCATGTCTACTTTGCTGCCCTCAGATATTCTTCATGATGAAGTCTCTTATGTTCAGTCTGGATTGCAGATGATATCTGAATTCAAATATCTGGGGGTAGTGGTGACCTGCCAACTGTCGGAAAATGAAATGCTTAACCTATCTCTCTTAATAGGCAGGTTTAAGCGTACCATGGAGGTCTTGGCTAAGTTGCCTCTGTCAATTTAGAAAAGAGTGCGTACAGGAAAAGAGGTACACTGACCAAGCTTGAAAAGGTATGGGGCCCGTGGCTTCATGCATCTCATTTGATATCCAGAGAATTAATGAGGTCTGGGTCTCATTTAAATTGTAATTTGGTCCATACGTGGACTGCTTGAGGCTCGGGGGTCGCTGGGCTCTTGGCGGAGGGGAATATTTTGGATTATGATGGAAGACAACTGGGAGGTGAGATTTAACATGTATGTTCATGGTGATCACATTATGGAAGCAGTGATGACATGTTACTAAGGTTATGATTCTACTTGAAATGAGCCCTTTTTATGCTGATATGTGGAAGACTAGGTACATGATATTTGAAAAAGTATGTGGATTATTCTATGACTCATTGCACTTTGAAATGTTTGTATGCTTTTGTAACAGGACTATGTTTAAGGTATGGGGTGTGGGTTTGTTTGTTTGTTACTGTTTTGTACTGTAAAATAAAATTGCAATAATAATTTACTGAATTTAAAAAAAATGTAACCATTTAAGGTATTCTTATGTGTATTTTCAAGAAAAATCTTTTTTTTTCATAAATTTTTCATTAGGCTCAGACTACATGGCAACATGCTGTTGTATGTTACCCAAGTAGCAGTGGGCAATCAACGTGTTTGTTGATTTTGGCTGCCAGTTTGGCATAATTCCAGATTTAGTCAAGTCTAACTAGACTTTGTCCCATTCTACAACCACATTTAACCACATAGCTCATTGAAAATATTTATGTCATATTTCATTAAAGAATTTGATATTGTGATATACTACCTGTAGACTTAAAACAATTCAAGATTGTTTTGTGGTTAAAAAAAAATTCAAAATTTACATGATTTGTAAAAATCTACCCAGGATCAGTGGCTGTGGCTTTTAGGGGACATGCCCAAGTGGAGATCATATTCACTGCAAGTGTTGGTTGCAGGTATTCATGCACACCACCATCATTTCTGCTCCAGAACTAAATATCAAGGTTGATGAAGACTCTTGGGCAAAGATTTGGTGCCCTCCCGGGTAGCAGTGACATTTCATGCGTGCATCACTTATGCTGAACATAAACATTAGAAAATTGTCAACAGAGATCTAAATGAACTGATGACAATCTAATGTGTATAATCAATCTAAGGGGGGATTCACACGAGCGTGTATTCGGTCCGTGCGGGCCGCGTGGTTTTCACGCGGCACGCATGGACCAATACAAGTCTATGGGGCAGTACAGACAGTCCGTGCTTTTTGCGCAGCGTTTGTCTGCTGCGCAAAAAGCGCGACAGGTTCAATAACTCTGCGTATTTCGCGCATCACGCACCCATTGAAGTCAATGGGTGCGTGAAAATCACGCGCACCACACGGAAGCACTTCCGTGGGACGAGCGTGATTCGCGCAACAGCAGTGAAAAGGATGAATGAAAACCGAAAAGCACCACGTGCTTTTCTGTTTCCGAACATCCAAACGGAGTTTCTTTGCGATGAGCGAAGCCGGACAAGCGTACCGAACTTCACCGGGTTCGGCCAAACTCGTTTTGGCCGATCCCGGCAAAAAAATTATCGGTACGCGACGTCAGGAGATAGTCACTGTCCATGGTGCTGAAAGAGTTAAACTGTTTCAGCACCATGGGCAGTGACTTGCGATCCCAAAATACATTAACCTGTAAAAAAAAAACGAAGTTCTAACTTACCGATTACTCCTGTCTCCTTCCTGCAGTCCGACCTCCCGGGATGACACTTCAGTTCAAGTGACAGCTCCAGCCAATCACAGGCCAAGCACAGGCTGCAGCCAATCACAGGCTGCAGCCAATCACAGGCTGCAGCGGTCACTTGGACTGCTGCGTCATCCAGGGAGGTGGGGCCCGATGTCAAGAGAGGCGCGTCACCAAGGACGCGTCACCAAGGACGCGTCACCAAGGCAACGGCCGGGAAGTTCTCGGTAAGTAGGAACTTTATCTTTTTTTTTTACAGGTTTTTCGCTGTTGTGTTCGGCATTCACTGTCGAGGGTGCTGAAAGATTTAGCTCTTTCAGCACCTTGGACAGTGACGGGCGTTGACAAGCCTCATCTCTATGATGCCGGCTGCGCGAAAATCACGCAGCCGCGCATCAGACACGCATGACACACGCAGCTGTCAAATGGTTTTTGCGCTCGCAAAACGCTGCGTTGTTTGCGCGCGCAAAAACGCAACGTTCGTGTGAATCTGCCCTAATGTGTAGACTGTCCTCTGTTGTCTTCAATATTCATCGTATTGGATGTTAACGTGCCCAATCCTTTTTTCAGCCAAGAAATAAGCGGTGCCAGAGCTCACAGAGGCATAGCTAAGGGGGAGGTCAGAATGTGGAGGGGGCGTAGTAGGGGTCCCCAGTAATTTTTTAAAAAAATAGTTAAGGAGGGTAAGAATATAGACTGATCTTGGGTCTAATTATATATATTTTTCTCATCTGGTTGGATTTCTGAATTAAGTCCCGGAAGAAGCTAACATGAAACGTGCATCGGAGGGTGAGGTGGCAGAACATCAGCCAAAACACATTCTATGGGTCAGTAATCTGGTCTTATTACTTTTTCCAGTTATTTATATTACACTATTTTGGATAGTTTCACCACTCTTGAATGTCTTAGAAAAACCTTTCCTACATGTTATATGTGTGGTTGTGCAGGATATACAGTCCTGTTCATATTGGTAGCCACTCATATGAGCTTATACTAGGTGACTTATAACTGTACACCTTTCCTATATATGTAATTGTATATATGCCATGTCCTACCTATCTCTTTGGGGTATATTTTATCCATGTCTTGTGTATATGTCTTTGTATTGCGGGTGTTACAGTCGTATATGTTTATAATAAAGATTTTTGTATTTTGATTAATACCTACTGCTTTGACTATTTGTTGATACCCTCCTATCGGTATACATATTCTATTGTGGGTATCTCAATTCACTTATTGTTCTAGTAGGGAAGACCTTCTCTCTGGTTTTGTAGGTTTACTTAAGTTAGGAGGTCTGATCTGGGGTTAGAATATATTTCGGTGGTCTGGTCTGGAATTAGAATATATTTATTGGGTATAGTCTGAGATTAGTTCTGGTCTGGGGATCTGAAAGGAATTTATGGGTCTTCTCTGGGGTCTGAAATTAATTTAGGGGTCTGGTCTGGGGTCTTAATTAAGTTAAGGGTCTGGAGTCTTAATTAAGTTAGGGGTCTGATCTGGGGTCTGAAAATATTTTTGGTCTGAAACTAATTTAGTAGTCTGGTTTTGGGTTTGAATTAATTTAAGGGTCTGAATACATTTAGGGGTCTGGTCTGGGGTCTGATCTGAATATTATTAAGGGTCTGTATTAATTTTGGGGTCTTGTCTGACATCTGGATTTAATTTAGTGTCCTGTTCTGTGGTCTGAATTAATTTTAGGGTCTGGTCTGGGCTCTGAATTAATTTTAGGCTCTGGTATAATGATACTATTTATGTGTACAGTGTAGTGGTACTATTTATGTGTGTGACATAAAACCACTATTTATGTGTTACTGTCAATTCAAATTGTAACTGTAGTCCTGCTTCTGTAAAGGTGAACCTATTTTAATGCTTTACTTTAGTGTAACTGCATTCTCACTCCTAGATTGGTCAGCCATAACATTAAACCACTTCCCTAATATTGTGTAGGAACCCCCCGTGCTGCTATACAGCTCTGACCCATTGTGACTTGGACTCCACAAGACCTTTGAAGGTGTCCTGGGGTATTTTGCACCAAGACGTTAGCAGCAGATCCTTTAAATCCTGTAAATTGTGAGGTGATGTCTCCATTGCTTAGACTATTTTTTTCAGCACATTGCACAGATGTTAGATCGGATTGATATCTCGGGAATTTGGAGGACAAGTCAAAACCTTAAAGCGTACCTCCAATGACATTGGCTAAAAATATTTTTTTGCACAACTGAATAGAGCCCTTCACTACAATTCCAATGATACCTATATTATGCAGATAGCTACTTCTTAGCCCGAGATCCGGCTGTTATACCTGTCAGACTGTAAAAGTAAAATCTTCTCTAGCTGCTTCATGAAATGGGCAGGCACTTCCTGATTGTGACATCAGCTAAGGGAATTGAAGCCAGAGCTTGTGCCCTTATATCCCAGGATGCTTTGCTTTTCACTGGTGCACTAGCAAATTAGCTCAGCTAATCAGGTCACAGAATCTCCTGCTGCAATCTCTCCCCAGCATACATGTATTATCTACACAGACATCTTCTGCAAGGCAAGAATAAAGACAGACAATTGCTGCAATCACTGGATCCCTGCATCATCCTAATATATAGCATGATGCTATATATAAGCAGGGCCGCCATCAGGGGGGTATTAGGGGTAGTGGTGTGAGGGGCCCGGCCAAACCTAATTGAAAGGGGGGCCCGGCAACTGCCTCGACATTCTTTTCACCAAAAGAATGTCGTGAGCTGCTGCTGCTGCTGCGGGCCCCCTCCCCTCGTCATGGGGGGCCGTCAAACCGTCCGCCCGCGCGCGCGCACCCGATCGCGCGCACAATGAGACTCCCGCGCGTGCGCACTCGCGAGCGCGCATCCACGAACGCCCGCACTGGAGACCGCCCGAGCGCGCACCCGCGATCGACCGCGCGCGCACCCGCGACCGGCCGCCCGCGCACCCGCGAACGAAGCGCGCGCAGCCGCGGACCCACACGGACAAAACTTACCTGGAGCCTGGCTGGAGGTGAAGGACTGGACGTCTGGACCGAAGACCTCCCCTGGAAGACATCGCCGGAAGAGGACTGGAGTGGGAGCAGCTCTTCTGACAGTGAGTAAATTATCTCAAAGTGTTGTTTATGTATGGCCCTGTTCACACAGTATTTTGCAGGCAAAAAAAAATCTGCCTCAAAATTCCTTAAAGAATTTTGAGGCAGATTTTGACCTGCCCACACTATCTTGCTGCGTTTTTTTGCTGCGTTTTTTGCTCGCGGCGATTGAGGACAGCAGACAAAAAACGCAGCGAAAAATGCATTTTATGCCTCCCATTGATTTAGATGGGAGGTCAGAGGCGGAACCGCGGCAAGAAAGGACGCGCTGCTTTTTCTTTTTTCCGCGACTGGCTCCCATTGATTTCAGATTAAATCAATGGGAGGCGGTTTTGGAAGTTCTTTGGTGCTGATTCTGACGCAGTGTCCGAGTCAATATCAAGGCCCAAAAACTCTGAACTGGGCCTTATTGTTAGGGCTTATTCAGACGAACGTGTAATACGTCCGTGCAACGCGCGTGATTTTCACGCGCCTCGCACGGACCTATGTTACTCTATGGGGTTGTGCGGACTGTCAGTGATTTTCACGCAGCGTGTGTCCGTGTGTCCGCTGCGTAAAACTCACGACATGTCCTATATTGGTGCATTGTTCGCGCATCACGCACCCATTGAAGTCAATGGGTGCGTGAAAATCACGCCCAGCACTTCCGCAGCCGTATAAACTATGAATGAAATTAGAAAAGCACCACGTGCTACAAACATACAAACAGAGTGTCATAATGATGGCGGTGCGCGAAAATCACGCAGCCGCGCATCATACGCTGCTGACACACGGAGCTGTTATGGACCTTTTGCATGCGCAAAACTCCACGTTTTTTGCGCGTGCAAAAAGCACACGCTTGTGTAAATCCGGCCTTAAGGTAGGAACACACTAGGCATGAACACTGCGGATTTTATGCAACACATTTTATTGTGGAAAATCCGCAGCGTATCAGTCGCAGCAGAGTGGATGAGATTTTAACAAATCTCATTCACACGCTGCAAAAAAAATGGACCTGCCGTGTGGCTTTGGCTTTTTAAGTCGCATGTCAATTAATTCTGTGGAATCGCCGCTCCTCTGTTGCGGAAATGCTGCGGTTCTGCCGCAAAAATCACACAAGAGAAGAAAAAAAAAGGTACTTTTTTAAATTGATAAAGTTTAGACTTGCCCCGGCCGTAGTCCTGGTGACGCGATCCTCTATTCTTAGCGCAGCCCGGACTCCTGTCATGACGTTTCATCCCATGTGACTGATGCAGCGGTCACATGGTCTACAGCGTCATCCCAGGAGGCGGGGCTACGTTCAGAAGAGAGAGATGCGTCACCAGGACTACGGCCCTGGCAAGTCTAAACTTTTTTTTCCCTGCAGGATTCCCGCAGCGGACACGCCTCACGAAACCTGCGCCGCTATTTGGTGCGGTTTTGCTGGCAGAATTCCCTGCGGCTCCCGGGATAAGCTGTGTAGTTTTACTCAGCATATCCGCCTAGTGTGTTCCTTATGATGTCGCTCCTGGAGCTGCTGCCGCTCTCTAAATAGGCCGTTGGTCCAGTAGAATTTGGAATTATTTTTTTTTGTGAACCAGCTTAAAAAAATACAAAACTTTTGTGTTAGGGCCTGTTCACATCACCGTTCGCTTCCGCTCCGGGGTTCCGTCTGAGGTTTCTGTCGGGTGAACCCCGCAACGGAAAGTGAAAGTGACAGCACAGCTTCCGTTTCAGTCACCATTGATCTCAATGGTGACGGAAACATCGCTAATGGTTTCCGTTCCTCACCATTCCGGCTGGTTTTCGGACGGAATTAATAGCGCAGTCGACTGCGCTAATGGTGATGGAAACGGAAGCTGTGCTATCACTTTCACTTTCCGTTGCGGGGTTCACCCGACAGAAACCTCAGAAGGAACCCCGGAGCGGAAGCGAACAGTGATGTGAACAGGCCCGAACACAAAAGTTTTGTATTTTTTTAAGCTGGTTCACAAAAAAATATAATTCCAAATTCTACTGGACCAACTGCCTATTTAGAGAGCGGCAGCAGCTCCAGGAGCGACATCATAAGGAACACACTAGGCGGATATGCTGAGTAAAACGACACAGCTTATCCCGGGAGCCGCAGGGAATTCCGCCAGCAAAACCGCACCAAATAGTGGCGCAGGTTTCGTGAGGCGTGTCCGCTGCGGGAATCCTGCAGGGAAAAAAAAGTTTAGACTTACCCCGGCCGTAGTTTAAGTGACGCATCTCTCTCTTCTGAACGTAGCCCCGCCTCCTGGGATGACGCTGTAGACCATGTGACCGCTGCAGCAGTCACATGGGATGAAACGTCATGACAGGAGGCGGGGCTGCGCTAAGAATAGAGGATCGCGTCACCAGGACTACGGCCGGGGCAAGTCTAAACTTTTTTATAAATTTAAAAAAGTGCCTTTTTTTTTTTTCTCATTTGTGATTTTTGCGGCAGAACCGCAGCATTTCTGCAACAGAGGAGCGGCGATTCCACAGAATACATTGACACGCTGCGACTTAAAAAGCCAAAAAGTCACACTGCAGGTCCATTATTTTTGCAGCGTGTGGATGAGATTTGTTCATATCTGACCCCCTCGGCTGCGACTGTAATACGCTGCGGATTATTCACAATAAAATGTGTTGCATAAAATCCGCAGTGTTCATGCCTAGTGTGTTCCTACCCTAAGGCCGGATTTACACAAGCGTGTGCTTTTTGCGCGCGCAAAAACGTGGCATTTTGCGCTTGCAAAAGATCCATAACAGCTCCGTGTGTCAGCAGCGTATGATGCGCGGCTGCGTGATTTTCGCGCAGCCGCCATCATTATGACACTCTGTTTGTAGCACGTGGTGCTTTTCTGTTTTCATTCATAGTTTATACGGCTGCGGAAGCGCTGGGCGTGATTTTCACGCACCCATTGACTTCAATGGGTGCGTGATGCGCGAACAATGCACAAATATCGGACATGTCGTGAGTTTTACGCAGCGGACTCGAGCTGCGTGAAAATCACTGACAGTCTGCACGGCACCATAGAGTAACATAGGTCCGTGCAAGGCGCGTGAAAATCACACACGTTTCACGGACGTATTACACGTTCGTCTGAATAAGCCCTAACAATAAGGCCCAGTTCAGAGTTTTTGGGCCTTGATATTGACTCGGACACTGCGTCAGAATCAGCACCAAAAAACTTCCAAAACCGCCTCCCATTGATTTAATCTGAAATCAATGGGAGCCAGTCGCGGAAAAAAGAAAAAGCAGCACGTCCTTTCTTGCCGCGGTTCTGCCTCTGACCTCACATCGAAATCAATGGGAGGCAGAAAATGCATTTTTCGCTGCGTTTTCTGTCTGCTGTCCTCAATCGCCGCGGGCAAAAAACGCGGCAAGATAGTGTGGGCAGGTCAAAATCTGCCTCAAAATTCGGTGCGCGGTTCCAGGCGGTCGCCGGTGCGCATGCGCGGGAGTTTGCGGGTGCGCGTGATCGGTCGCACGGGCGGCGGTGTTTGACGGCCCCCATGCTACCCAGGGCCGCCATCAGGGGGGTATTAGGGGTACTGATGTGAGAGGCCCGGCCAAACCTAATTGAAAGGGGGGCCCGCAGCTCATGACATTCTTTTGGTGAAAAAAACGGGCCCCATTGCAGGGGCCTGTTTTTTTTCTACCAAAGTCAAGTCGCGGCAGTTTGCCGCGCCCCCCTTTCAATTAGGTTTGGCCGGGCCTCTCACATCAGTACCCATAATACCCCCCCTGATGGCGGCCCTGGGTACCATGATATAGTACTGGACGGAGTACCGTTAACAGGCGGTGCCACGGTAGGGGGGCCCAGAAAATGTAGCTGTAGGGGGCCCTGAAATTCCTGATGGCGGCCCTGTATATAAGCATTGTTTTTGTCTGTGCATGCTTGCGTGTGTGTATGTGTACACACAAACAATTTGCCGCCGCTGCCATTTTTCGGATTTTCGCTTTTAGTTTTTCATCCCCACATTCCAAAAGCCATAACTTTTTTATTTTTCCATCAATATTGCCATATGAGGGCTTTTTTTTTTACAAGTTGTCAATTTTACGGCACCATTTATTGTACCATATAATGTAGTGGGAAACTGCAATAAAAATATTTGTGTAGCAAAATAGGAAAAAAATAGTGATTCCTCTATCTTTTGGGTGGTTTTGTTTTTACAGCATTCACAGTGAGGTAAAAATGGTGCATTCAATTTATTCTGTGAGTCAAGACGATTACAGCGATACCAAATTAATAACGTTTTGTTTCATGTTTTACTACTTTTACAAGGAAAAAACTGATTGTTAAAAATAAAATTTGAGTTTTGTCGCCATATTCTGAGAGTCATAACTTTTTTATTTAGCAGTATGAGGGCTTCTTTTTGCGAGGCGAGCTGTAGATTCTATTGGGACCATTTTTGGGTACATGAGACTTTTTGATCACGTCTTATTCAATTTTTTGTGGGAGATAAAGTGACCAAAAACAGTAACTCTGGCGTTTTTCTTTTTTTACGGCGTTCACCATGTGGACTAAATAATGGTATACTGTAATAGTTCAGACTTTTACGGACGCATCAATACCAGTTATGTTCATTTTTTATATTTTTTTTTTACATTGTGCTTGAGGGGAAAATTGGAAACTGTGATTTTTTTTAACTTTTAATTTTTTTTTATTACAAAGGTTTTTTACTGTTGTTTTACTTGTCCCCCAAGGGGACGAACTAGCGATCGTTGAGTCGCTTGCACGATATACTGCAATACTAATGTATTGCAGTATATGGTGATACTGACAGTCTCCTATGAAGCCCCGCCTTCCGGCAGGGCTTCATGAGAGTACAACGATGGCGGGTCATGCCAACCAATGGCACCCAGAAATCGTGTCGCTGGGCTGGCGTTGGCAAGTTACAGGGGGCCGCCCCCTGTTTCTAGTCATTTAATATGCCGCGGTCACTATTTACCGCAGCATTTAACAGGTTAAATGAGCGGGATCGCGCTGAAGTGATGGCTATAACACCCGGTCGATACGCTTGTTCTATGGCTTCCCCAGAGCCAGAGTTCCGGAGCAGAGCCTATACTAGCGCTCTGTTTCGGGACTCCGACTCTGGGGTTGGCCCTGACGTTACTGTCCATATATGGACAGTGATGTCAGGAGCAGAGCAGGAGACCCAGGCAGAACGCTAATGATGTCATCGCACCGCTTCCATTGTTGAAGGGCGCTCATTGACGGGGCATGTCATTCTGCCATGCCAATCAGTGCCTTTTAACGACGCAAACGTCGCTCAACCCCAGCAGACCTGCTCAGAAGAGAGCAGACCAGCATTGGCACAGGACGGCGTGGGAACGGAATCACGGTGAGTATGTAAATGTTGTTGTTTTCAACTAAAAAGTGTGAGCGGCATTATCTACAGGAGGGGGGCTATATGTGGGGTGCAATCTACAGGGCAGGCTTTATGCAATCTACAGGGGGACTATATGTAGGGCGCTATATACAGGGTGTGCTATATGTAGAGCGCAATCTACAGGGGGCTATATGTGGGGCACAATCTACAGGGGAGGCTTTATGTGGGACACAATCTACAGGGGGACTATATGTAGGGCACTATATACAGGGTTCGCTATATGTAGAGCACAATCTACAGGGGGCTATATGTGGGGCACAATCCACAGGGGAGGCTTTATATGGGACACAATCTACAGGGGATCTATATGTAGGGCAGTCTATACAGGGGGATAGTCAGGAAAACAACAGCACAGCCACAAAAAAATCTTCAGTGTGCAAGCACAACTCCCCAAACATGGGTAGTGCACGCAGTAAAGAATGCCAGGTGTTTTAAACACTTTGTTTTCATGAAATGATGTACAGGAAATGATGTCACGTATTTTGTACTATATAAAGTGTGAACTGAATCTATGTAATCATGCTTGATAAAGACCCATTCATGGGTTGAAACGTTGCAAGTGTTTTTATGCTTAGTGAATAAATCAAATATATACAGGGGGAGCTATATGTAGAGCGCTAACAACAGGTGGCTATATGTGGGGCACAATCTACAGGGGAGGCTTTATGTGGGACACAATCTACAGGGGGACTATATGTAGGGCACTATATACAGGGTGTGCTATATGTAGAGCGCAATCTACAGGGGGCTATATGTGGGGCACAAGCTACAGGGGGCTCTATGGGGGCTCTATCTACAGGGAGCACTATGTGTGTGTGTGTGGGACACAGTGTATGGTGCTATTATAATCAGGGACACAGTGTATGGTGTTACTATAATTAGAGGTGCAGTGTATGGTACTATTATGCATAGGGACGTATTGTGCAGCACCATGATAACTTTATCTTTGTTTATAGATGAAGAAATGTTTTAAAAGTGAGAAGCCCAAGACATCTGAGCGGAAAACTGCAGAAATGGGTCGTGACCGGGAGAAGTCATAGAGGTCTGGACCGGAGGAAGAAGAAAAGAGAAAAAGAAGAACTAGAATCTAAAATGAAGTCACCGATGAGTCACTTAATGTAAATGTTTATTCTACCTCTAATCAGTACTGTAGTCACTGTATGATCTGCAGCGAGATGATGGGCGGTATGATATTTTGTTTTGGGAAACAGCAACTCCCAGCATATCCCTACCATTGTTCGGGCCATGCTAGGAGCTGTAGTTTTATCCATACAAACCTATACAGCAGGGGTTGCACTAAATTGAGCTGTATTTGTGTTGGTGCTGTATTTATGTACTGAGCTTGGTTCTGGGGCTGTATTTATGTACTGTGCTTGATTCTAGTACTGTCTTTATGTACTAAGCTCGGTTCTGGTGTTGTATATATGTAGTGAGCTTTGTTCTAGTACTGCATATATGTACTGAGGTTGGTTCTGGTGATGTATATATGTACTGAGCTTGGTTCTGGTGTTGTATTTATGTGCTGAGCTTCGTTCTGGTACACTGTTTCCGTAAGTCCCACAGAACTGAATGGCAGTTACGGAAACAGCATAGCTCCATGGTATGCTGCTTCCGTAACCGCCATGCACTACTATGAGTTACGGAAAGTCCATGGTCAGGAAGTGGCCGAGAGGCAGCGATAACAGAAAGAGGTAGAACAGGGTTTAGGGGGCCCGGTTCTAGAGATAGATGCAAGTCTGGGAACTGCACCTATCTGACAGGATCCACAGGATATTTCATAAATTTCCCTCATGGAAAAACTCCTTTAAAGTGTAACTAAACTTCTAAAAACTTCTGACATGTCATAGTGAAATGTTAGAAGTTTTGATCGGTGGGGGTCTGAGCACTGAGACCCTCATGGATCGCTAAAAGAAAGTGGCAGAAGTGCATTAGGTGACCGCCGTGCCACTTCGATTCTGATCTGCTTTTCTCGGAAAGCAGAGCAAGCGGTGTACGGACGTACACCCCTCCGAGGAATGGCGATCAGAAGCGAAGCGGCGAAGCATTCAATTGCGCGCTTCTGTCGCTTCACTTTAGCGATCCGTGGAGGTCTCAGTGCTCAAACCCCCCACTGATTATCACTATGACATGTTAAAAGTTTAGTTACACTTTAAAGAGAGGTGTTATAATTGTAGTTTTTTTATTATTATTTTTTCTTTTTTTTTTCTTTAATAAAACAGTCTACCAGTGTGATTGGTGCAACTTTAAAAATACTTTTTATTAAAAATTATTTTTACTTTCTGAGATACAGCTGCTTTATATCCTTAATACAGAGCAGCTGTATCTAGTGCTAAAACCTGTATCCGTCAGGTCAGTGGCACTGACGGGTACAGTGTCAGCGGGTGGGGGGGTTAAATTGCGGGTGAGGGGGAAGGAGGGGGCTCAAGTTGTGTCAACAGCCCAGGGCCCATGGTACACTTAATCCGCCACTGGCATTGTGGCGTCCTGACTCTTTCCAGATGGCAGATGTCGGCAGAAAGAAGGGTCGGGCGTTGAATTTTTAAAATGTCCGATCCTTTTGTTTGTTTGGAGATAATCCGCTGCCAGAGGAGTCTAGCAGCGACTTTCTTCCTTGTTCCTATTGAAAACACATAAATGCTCAGCCGAGCTGAGTGTGCATATGCATGGAGGAGTTGTTAAAAATAGATGTTGGACAAACTATTAGGTTTGTGTGGCACGATGATGGGTAGAGTTGTATGTTGTGAGCAGGGGCATAGCTAAAGGCTCACAGGCCTTGATGCAAGAATTCAGCTTGTGCCCCCCTACCCCACCTCAAGACCACCAGACCCCTGTGTAAGCCTATGCCCAGCTGCCTTGCCCAACAGACCCCATGAATGCCCCCACAATATAATGCCAAATAGCTGCCCCCAGAGTATAATGCCCCCCCACAGTATAATGCCACCCCATAGCTGCCCCCACACAGTATAATGCCCCCCCCCATAGCTGACCACCACTGTATAATGCCCCCATAGCTGCCTCCTCACAGACTAATGCCCCCATAGCTGCCACATAGTTACATAGTTTGTACGGTTGAAAAAAGACACATGTCCATCAAGTGCAACCAAGGGATGGGAAAGGGGAAGTGGGATGGGAAAGGGGAAGTAAAAAATTTCTACAAATAGCAGTTAATATTTTTTTGTTCTAGGAAATTATCTAAGCCTTTTTTAAAGCCATCTACTGTCCCTGCTGCGACCAGCTCCTGCGGTAGGCTATTCCATAGATTCACAGTTCTCACAGTAAAGAAGGCTTGTCGCCTCTGCAGGTTGAACCTTTTTTTCTCCAGACGGAGGGAGTGCCCCCTTGTTTTTTGAGGGGGTTTTACATGGAACAGGATTTCACCATATTTTTTGTATGCGCCATTCATATATTTATATAAGTTAATCATGTCCCCCCTTAGTCATCTTTTCTCAAGGCTAAATAGGTTTAGTTCTTTTAATCTTTCCTCATAACTTAGATTCTCCATGCCCCTTATTAGCTTTGTTGCTCTTCTTTGTATTTTTTCCAACTCCAGGGCATCCTTTCTATGAACTGGAGCCCAGAACTGGACTGCATATTCTAGATGAGGCCTCACTAATGCTTTTTAAAGTGGTAATATTACATCCCTGTCCCGCGAGTCCATGCCTCTTTTGATACACGACAATATTTTGCTGGCCTTTGAAGCAGCTGATTGACACTGCATGCTGAAATTTAGTTTATGATTTACAAGTACACCCAGATCCTTATCAACAATTGACTCCCCCAGTGTAGCTCCCCCTAGGACATATGATGCTTGCAGGTTTTTCGTACCCAGATGCATAACTTTACATTTATCTACATTAAACTTCATTTGCCAAGTGGACGCCCAAACACTTAGTTTGTTTAAATCTGCCTGCAATTCACAAACATCTTCCATAGTCTGAACTATATTGCATAGCTTGGTGTCATCTAAAAAAATAGAAATAGTGCTATTAATCCCATCCTCTATATCATTAATAAATAAGATGAATAATAGTGGTCCCAGCACTGAACCCTGGGGTACACCACTTATAACTGGGGACCATTCAGAGTAGGAATCATTGACCACAACTCTCTGGATACGGTCTATAATTACCCGGCGAAGACCTAGAGCCCTTTTTGAAAATAGGCACCACGTTTGCCCTGCGCCAGTCCCTTGGCACTATACCACTCATGAGAGACTCTCTAAGTATTATGAAGAGGGGGACAGAAATAACTGAACTAAGCTCTTTAAGAACTCTAGGGTGTAACCCATCTGGTCCCGGGGCCTTGTGTACATTTATTTTATTTAATTTAGCTTGGACCATATCTACATTCATCCAATTCAGTATATCAGCTGATATATTAACAGCAACGGCAGCGGCTACATCAGCTGTTCCTTCTTCTGTTGTATATACAGAGCGGAAGAACCCATTTAGTAACTCTGCCTTCTCTTGATCCCCTGTGACCAACTCCCCATTACCACTATCTAAGGGTCCTACATGTTCAGACCTGGGCTTTTTTGCATTTATATGCTTGAAGAATTTTTTAGGATTTGTTTTACTATCCTTGGCCACCTGCCTTTCATTTTGTATTTTTGCTGATTTTATTACATTTTTACAGATTTTATTAAGCTCTTTATATTTTACAAAGGCTGCAGATGTACCCTCAGATTTGTATTTTTTAAATGCCCTTTTTTTGTCATGTATTGCCCCTTTCACAGAAGGTGTAAGCCATGTGGGGTTTAATTTTAGTCGTTTATACTTGTTACCTGTAGGAATACATTTTGCACTATAATTACCCAAAGTAGATTTGAAAATCTCCCATTTATCCCATTATTTGACATTAGTTCTTCCCAGTCTATATCCTGAATTGCCGCCCTCAACCTGGGGAAATTGGCTTTCTTAAAATTAAATGTTTTTGCCCTCACAGCCTGCGTTTGTTTTTTACAGTATAGGTAAAATATAACTATATTATGATCACTGTTACCAAGGTTTTCACGAACATTGACATTCCCAACAAGCTCTGCATTATTAGAAATGACCAGATCCAACAGAGCTTCACCTCTAGTCGGGTCTTCCACAAACTGGCACATAAAATTTTCAGGTTGAGGAAATGTCTCCCCTTTGCAGTTGAAGCCGAACCATGACACCAATTAATATCCCGATAATTAAAATCTCCCATTATCACAACAGTACCCGCCTGTGCAGCCCGCTCCATCTGTTTATATAGCTGACCTTCCATCTCCTCAGTTATATTGGGGGGTCTATAGATTACACCAAAAGTAATTTTTTCAGTGTTTACTTCCCTTTGTAATTCCACCCACAAGGTTTCAACCTCCTCACAGTCTTCACCCTCTAATGTCTCATTTACACTCACCTTCATATCGCTTCTCACATACAGACATACACCACCACCTTTCCTATTTGCCCTGTCTTTCCGAAACAGTGTAAAACCCTGTAGATTTACAGCCCAGTCATCTGAAGAGTCCAGCCATGTTTCAGCAACACCAACTATATCTATATCTTCTTCCAGTATTAAGGCCTCCAGCTCCCCCATTTTGCTTGCTAGACTTCTGGCATTTGTGAACATACACTTTAACTTGCCTTTAAATGTTTCACTTTCACTATCAGAAATGTGATTATTTGACATTTGGGCCTTTTTATTTTCACTGCTGTTTTGTAACGAAAGGATCTCCTTATCTTGTTGCCTAGTCCTCTCCCCACCGTCTGTTTCTCCCCCCACCAATATAGTCTGAACCCTCTCTAACCTAACTACCCCTTTATTTCCTACATTGGCCTCCCTCCTCAGCCCTAGTTTAAACACTCCGCCACCCCAGCTAGAATTCTCTCCCCCAGCACAGCGGACCCCCTTCCATTTAGGTGCAAATCATCTGCAGAATACAGTTTGTACCCCAATGAAAAGTCAGCCCTGTGATCTAGGAACCCAAATCCTTCTCCTCTACACCAAGTCTTAAGCCATGCATTTAACTCCCTGAGCTCCCGCTGTCTTTCCTGTGATGTGCATGGCACAGGCAGTATTCCTGAGAATACAACCTTGGAGGTCCTTCCCTTCAGCTTGTAGCCTAGTTCTTTAAAATTATTCTTAAGGCTCCTCCACCTACCATTTATTCTGTCATTGGTACCGACATGGACCACAACAGCTGGATCATCACCAGCCCCTCCCAGCAATTTGTCCACCCGTTCCACCACATGCCGAACCCTGGCACCAGGGAGACAGCAAACCATTCGGTTGAGGCTGTCTTGGCGACAAATTATTCTATCCGTCTTCCTGATTATAGAATCCCCTACAACTATCAATTGTCTTGGCTTACCTGCATTACCATCCCGCCGACTACTAGCTGGGCTGTTCTCCCGGCTGTTAGGGAGATCAGTATCCACTAGGGCTGCCTTTTCTGAGACTGACACCCTCGCATCATCACCCAACCTGGCAATTTTGCTTGGAATGCCAGAAACCGGATCGGCCTTCCTTGTCTTTGACCCCTTTCTACTGCCCCTAACTACATTAACCCAGCTACTTACCTGATCCTGCTCACCCATGTCTTCACCCTCCAGTTCTAACCCACTAACTGCATGCTCCGTGAGCAGCAAGCTCAGCTCAAGATTGTCTATCCTCCTCAGTGTTGCATTCTGCTCCTCCAGATCTCTAATGCGAGCTTCCAGGTGAACAACATGCTCACATCTGCCACAGAGATATTCACCCTGGAACTCTGGCTCCAGTCGTGTATACATATGGCAAACTGTGCACTGAAGAAAACCTCCAATCTTGCTATCCATTATCCAAGTTACACCAAAACAGCGAACAATTGTCAAAGTAAAAGAAAAGAAGAGTACTTACTGGGGCTTCAACTCCTCTTTTCAACCCAGTTTTAGAACTCCACTTAGTTCACAAGCCACTTAAACCACCAAGCTCAGAAAGAGCAAGCTAAAAATGAGGTCTGCTGACTAATTTATACCACCTGTGTCCAGTTAACCCCTTCCCCCTAGTCAGCTGCTCAGCTGGAACGAATCTGCAAGGGAAAAAAAAAAATTTTAACATTTTTTTTTTTTTTTAAATTGTGTGAGTTTTTGCTATCTTCTATTTGCTAGCACTCAAAACAGATTCACAAACATAGAAATACAGCAACACAATACAGAAGTACAGCAACACAATCCAGTTTTACATACAGTATAATGCCCCCATACAGTATAATGCCTCCCATAGCTGCCCCATAAACTATAATGACCCATACAGTACAATGCCCCCATAGCTGTCCCATACAGTATAATTCCCCTATACAGTATAATTCCCCATAGCTGCCCCCAGAGTATATTGCCACCCATTGCTGCCCCTCATTATGACGCACAGATAGCTGCCTCCCACGGTATATTGCCACCCATAGCTGCCCCATACAGTATAATGCCCCCATAGCTGCCCCATACAGTATAATACCCCCATACAGCATAATGTCCCCATAGCTGCCCCATACAGCCTAATGCCCCCATACAGTATAATGCCCCCATAGCTGCCCCATATAGTATAATGCCCGCATACAGTACAATGCACCCCATACAGTATAATGCCCCCCCATGGTTGCCCCATACTCTATAATACCCCATACAGTATAATGCCCCCATAGTTGCCCTATACAGTATAATGCCACCCCATACAGTATAATTCCCCCATAGCTTCCCCATACAGTATAATGCCCCCCGTACAGTATAATGCCCCACATAGCTGTCCCATACAGTTTAATGCCCCCATACAGTATAATGCCCCCATAGCTGCCCCATACAGTTTAATGCCCCCATACAGTATAATGCACTCCATAGCTGCCACTTACAGTATAATGCCCCCCATAGCTGCCCCATACCGTATAATGCCCCCATACATTATAATGCCCTCCATAGCTGCCACATACAGTATAATAACCCACACAGTTTAATGCCCCCGATAGCTGCCCCATACAGTATAATGCCCCATACAGTATAATGCCCCCATAGCTGTCCCATACAGTATAATGGCCCAATACAGTATAATGCCCCCATTAGCTGTCCCATACCCTGTATAATGCCCCCCAGACAGTATAATGCCCCCTCAGCAGCTACCATATGAGCCCCCCTCCCATACCCAGTGTAATGCCCCCATATGTATGTACCTAATAGAAAAATAATAACATCATTACTTTCCTAATCCCCATTCCCACGACGGGTGGAGGAGATCCTTCTCCTCCTCTGCATTGTGCTGTGAGTGACTCGGCGCAGATAGGCACGATGACGTCACTACATTGCGCCTGCCTGCGCTGAGCCGCTCGCGGCACAGTGAATGCTGGAGCAAAGCTCCAGCATTGAACCCAACTGAATGTGCGTCCTGTGAATGCAGATTCAGTTGAAAGCGGGACCAGTGTGGTCAGGCTTAGGCCTAGGGGCCCATTCACAGTTGTGACAGTTGCGACCCATATAGCTATGCCAATGGTTTTGAGCATGAATTTGTAATAGAGGAAATCTGCAAATTTTTTCTACAGATGTTTGGCACTCCTTGTGCACCGCCAAAAGTGAGACTGCGGCATGTGCCGAGGTTGTCGCCTTCTATGTCGGCAGGTTCGGAGTGTAGGGGGGCGCTGCTTCATCCGGGACACTTTTGAGAAGTTTCTTCTTGTAAGCTGTGCAGGCATGAGAATAGAGCTCCAATCCCAGGTAATAAATGCCACATATTAAAACACTTATATTGATGAAAGTATGCTTTAGGTCTTTCCAAGTTCTATGTGTTGCTGCTACCAGTGTCTGGGTGATGGGGACCTCTAGCTGATGAAGGATTCAGGGAAATTGCACATTTTGCCCTGACTATAAATCTGCTCTAATAACGCAGCAGGTAACAATATTTTCAATAGCATGAAGTTGGCATGAAGTCTCTGACAGACTTTTCTTCAAAGAGGAACATATCCTCATTACAAGAATACTGTCACTATAAAGCCAGTCATACGCTTTGTCAAAATACATTTTTGCAATGACCAAGAAATTTGCATGTATTGAAGTTATACACTGATTTCCAACAGTATATGTATGTTATATTGACTAGGATAGTTCCTGTAAACAGGAAACCTCTGAGAAAAAATACAGCTTTAGGCCCCATGCACACGAACGTGCTTTTGCGGCCGCAATTCCCCCCGAAAATCCACGGGAGAATTGCGGCCCCATTCATTCCGCAGAAAGAACGGGCATAACTTATTACGTCCGTGTTCTGCGGTCCAGGCTCATTGAAAATAATAAATTGTCTGTTCTTTCTGCGGTGCGGGCTCCTGGGCCATGCACAGACCGTGTTAACCACAGTCGTGTGCATGGCCCCATAGGAATGAATGGGGCGGGAATTCTCCCGTGGATTTTCGGGGGAATTGCGGCCGCAAAAGCACGTCCGTGTGCATGGGGCCTTAGGCCCCACACGACTGTATCCGCAAATACTGATCGTAAATACGGTTCCGTATTGCTTTATATTCATCAGCAACGTACCCAAATCTGCTGAATGTTATCCGCAAATAAGGTCCGTAAAGAATCCGTATTGCATCCATATATACGGATCCGCAAAAAATAAAGGCATGGTTGATGGGAAATCCCCTTTGTGTTGCTTAGCAACACTTCTGTATTTGCGGATGGCTATCCGTATTTGCGGACGCAAAAAGAGGGAGGTTGCAAATGACATGTTGCCTAGCAATACTTCCCTAAATACGGACGGTTTACGGATGCACATCAGTAGCCGTCCGTATTTACGGAAACTCCCATAGACTTCTATGGGAGAGTCCTTGCCATAATTACTGACAAGAATAGGACAGGTTCTATGAGTTTTTCAGCACGGACACCCATCAGTAAAAATACTGAAAGGTGTCCGTGACCAATAGAAATGAATCGGTCTGTAATTACTGTCAGTATTTACTGTCCGTAATTACTGATGAAAAATACTGTCGTGTGCATGGGGCCTAAGGCCTTATTCACACGAATGTGTCTGTTTTGCGTGTGTAAAAAACACAGGGTTTTTCTTGCATTGCAGTTTCGTGTGACATCCATGTACAGTGCGCGTCTGCGTTTTTTACGCGCGTATGTCATCTGTATTTCACGCGTTTTTTACGTCAGCAAAAAAACTGAAGGAGGTGTTTTTCTTTTTCTCATAACTTCTTTAACAACTGTTGCGTGAATCATGGACAACACACAGATGACGTCCGTGTGCTATCCGTGATTTTCATGCACCCATTGACTTCAATGGGTGCGTGATGCACAAAAAACGCACAAGTATAGGACATGCAGTGAGTTTCACGCAGCGAATGTCTGAATGGCCCCATTAAATTGCATAGGTCCGTGTGACGGCCGTTGTTTTAACGCACGTAACACGGACGTGAAATACGCTCGTGTGAATAAGGCCTAAGTATTATTATTATAAATTACTTTTTGCTAAGTATGGCCAATTTTTTTTGTTTTGTTAAAGGCTATGTAAACCTTTGAAAGACATTTTTTTTTAAAATAAAAAGGTGTATCAGTGTGTTTTGTGTAATCTTGTAAATACTTTTTATTAAAAATTATTTTAACTTTTTTAGATACAGCTGCTCTGTATTCGAGCAGCTGTATCTAGCGCTTTTCACTGAATCCATCAGGCCCGTACAAGGCCGCCATCAGGAATTTATGGGCCCTATTCTGCCAAGAAGTCATTAATGTAAGGGTATGTTCACACGCCCTGAAAAACTGCTCAAAATATGGAGGCTGAACGTATCCAAACATCTGCCCATTGATTTCAATGGGAAAAACAGCGTTTCGTTCCCACGGGGCGTTTTTCTATGCCCCGTAAAACAGAAATGCATGTCACTTCTTGAGCAGTTTTTGTAGCCGTTTTTCATTGTCTCAATAGAAAAACAGCTCCAAAAACGACTGTAAAAAACGCATCAAAAAACGCCTGACACATAAAAAATGGCTGAAAATCAGAGGCTGTTTTTCCTTGAAAACAGCTGCATATTCTACAGTCATTTTTTGTAAAGCGTGTGAACAAACCCTAGGAAAACACAGAGTGGCAGCCATTTCACACCCCTTCCACATGTGGTGGTGAATGGCAGCATGTGTTTGCAGGTAAAATGGTGGTAACCCTGGCATAACCGTATAGTCATTCGCCATTGCAGGCGGGCATGGTTTCATTATAAACCATAAACAATAATGGTATGTGCACACGGTAGCAGGCTTTTACGTCTGAAATGAGAGACTGTTTTCTGGAGAAAACAGCTGCCTCGTTTCAGACGTAATTGCTCCTCCTCACATTTTGCGAGGCTTCTCTGACAGCCGTAAATTTTGAGCTGTGCTTCATTGAGTTCAATGAAGAACGGCTCAAATTACGTCTGAAAGAAGTGTCCTGCACTTCTTTTGACAAGGCTGTATTTTTACCTGTCGTCGTTTGACAGCTGTCAAACGACGACGCGTAAATTACAGGTCGTCTGCACAGTACTTCGGCAAACCCATTCAAATGAATGGGCAGATGTTTGCCGACGTATTGTAGCCTTATTTTCAGACGTAAAACGAGGCATAATACGCCTCGTTTACGTCTGAAAATAGGTCGTGTGAACCCAGCCTAAGGCCTCATGCACACGACCGTAAAAACTCCCGTTATTACGGGTCGTAATTACGACCCGTAATAACGGGCTCATAGACTTCTATTGGCGACGGGTGCCTTCCCGTTTTCTCACGGGAAGGTGCCCGTGCCGTTGAAAAAGATAGAACATGTCCTATTTCAGGCCGTATTAACGGCACGGACAGTCCATAGAAGTCTATGGAGCTCTCGTAATGACGGGTGGCTACATGTGTGCACCCGTCATTACGGCAGCGTTGCTAAGCGACGTCAGTAAATAGTCACTGTCCAGGGAGCTGAAAGAGTTAACTGATCGGCAGTAACTCTTTCAGCACCCTGGACAGTGACTACCGATCAGTATAAACCTGTAAAAAATAAAAATAAAATACTTTCATACTTACCGACAACTTCCTGCTTCCTCCAGTCAGGTCTCCCGCCCGTTGCCTTGGTGACGCGTCCCTCTCGACATTCGGCCCGACGTCCTGGATGATGTTTCAGGCCATGTGACCGCTGCAGCCAATCACAGGTCAATCACAGGCTGCAGCGGTCACATGGACTGCCGCGTCATCCAGGGATGTCGGGCTGGATGTGAAGAGAGGAACGCGTCACCAAGACAACGGCCGGGTAAGTATGAATTTCTTTAACTTTTATTACAGAAAAGGCTGTCCCTTCTCTCTATCCTGCACTGATAGAGAGAAGGGGCTGCCGATTAGTGCAGTGCTATTTTGCCGCCAAAAACGTGCCCGTAAATACGGGTGGAATACGGGTGACACCGGACCCATATTTACGGGCACGGGTTCGTAAATACTGGTGCAAAACAGGTAGAATACGTGTGACACCGGACCCGTATTTCCGCCAGTATTTACGGGTGGGAAAAAATACGGTCGTGTGCATGAGGCCTAACAGTTAAACATCAATAGACAAATAAACATATTCACAATCATAAATAAACAAAACAATAACACAACACATACACAGAATACATATTATTTACAAATTATCCACTTAACCCCTTCCCGACATTTGCCGTACATGTACGTCATGGAAAGTACTGACTTCCCGCATCTTGCCGTACATGTACGCCAAATGTTTGGGACCGGCTCAGAAGCTGAGCCGGTCCCATCATCACCGGATCTCAGCTGTATCTTACAGCTGACATCCGGCTGTAACGGCGGGGACCGAAATTAGCTTCGATCCCCGCCATTAACCCCTTAAGTGCAGCGCTCAAACGCGATCGCTGCACTTAAGGTGTTTGCAGCTCATCGGAACCCCAGTAATGAAATTGCCGGGGTTCCGGTGGCTGCAATGGCAACCGGAGGCCTAATACTGGCCTCCCGGTCTGCCTAGCACCGAAGCCGGTCAAGATCCGCCCGGCGGCGGAGCCTGATCGGCTTCCGTAGCTGTCGGCAAGATGGCGCCGGGTCAGGAGCTGATCCGGCGTCATCAGCGGTGGAAGTCAGCTGTACTGTACAGCTGACATCCACCTGTAACGGCAGGAACCGGAGCTAGCTCCGATCCCTGCCATTAACCCCTTTGATGCAGCAATCGAAAGCGATCGCTGCATCGTAGCGGTTACTAGCAGATCGCCAGCCCTGACAGGCAATCGGGACTGGCGACTGCTGTTATGGCAACAGGAGACACAATGGTCTCCTGCTCTGCCATTACGGAAGCCGATTTAGGCCCCGCCGGGAGGCGAAGCCTAATCGGCTTGCTGTCAGTGAATGACTGACAGATCTAATACATTGCACTACATAGGTAGTGCAATGTATTAGAAAAAAAAAAATCTGACCGTTGGAACTTCAAGTCCCCTAGTGGGACTTGAGAAAAAGTGTAAAAAAAGTATAAAAAAGTGTAAAAAAAAGTGCACAAAATAAAAGTTTGAAAACAGTAAAAGTTTCAAGTAATGAAATAAAACACAATCCCCCTTTTACTCTTATCAAGTCCTTTATTATTGAAAAATAATAATAAACCATATGTATTTGGTATGGCCACGACCGTAACGACCGGAGGTATCAAAATATGATATTATTTATTGCACGCGGTGAACAGCGTAAAAAAAACCGTAAAAAACGTTACCAGAGTTTGTTTTTTGGTCACTTTGCCCTACAAATATTAGAATAAAAAGTGATCAAAAAGTCGCACGTATCCAAAAATGGTACCTATAAAAACTATAGCTCGTCCCGCAAAAAACAAGCCCTCATACACCTCCGTCGACAAAAAAATTAAAAAGTTATGGTTCTCACAACTTGGCGACAGAAAAAATACATTCTTTTTACAAAAGTAATTTTATTGTGCAAAAAAGTTGTAAAACATAAAAAAGTGCTATAAATTAGGTATCCCCGGAATCGTACTGACCCGCAGAATAAAGTTAACATGTAATTTATAACGCATGGTGAACGCTGTATAAAAAAAAAACGAAAAAAGCTGTGCCAGAATTGCGTTTTTTTGTTTACCTGGCATCCCAAAAAATAGGATAAAAGGTGATCAAAAAGTCGCATGTACCCCAAAATGGTACCAATAATAACTACAGCTCGTCCCGCAACAAACCAGCCCTCATACCACTACGTCTATGAAAAATAAAATTAGTTATGGCTCCAATAAGTCAGGAAATAAAAAAATATGCAGTTGTGCCCGAGGGGAACATTTCTTCTGTTTGAAGAGGCGATTTATCAAGGACCTAAAATTAGGGAACCAGGAAAGGGAGGGCCCAAACATATCCGCTGGAAGCGACGGTGCCCGTATTATACCAGGACAACACTTCCCAGCAAAATTCCCCAAACTACAAAGGCGCGGAGTGTGGACCAAAAGGGGGATAAGAAATGACACCATTTATCAGTGCGACACCGGCCTGTGCAGAAAGGATTGCTTCACAGCGTAACACACGTCTATGGATTATTTTATTGTTTTTTTTTACCCCGTTATTATACCACCTGACTATGCCCCTTATATACTCCGCCCGGCTTACATATGCCCCCACATTATAAACGGAAACACCAGTAAGACTCCAAACAAAACTACTACCAAGCAAAATCCACGCTCCAAAAGCCAAATGGCATTTCCTCCCATCTGAACCCTACAGCGTGCCCAAACAGCAGTTTCCTTCCACATATATGGCATCGTCATACCCGGGAGAACCCTTTTAGCAATTTTTGGGGTGTGTGTCTCCAGTGGCATATGCTGGGCACGACATATTTGCCACTGAATGGCATATCTAGGGAAAAATATAAATTTTTAATTTGCACCATCCACAGCGCATTCATTTATGGAAAAGATCTGTGGGGTGAAAATGCTCACTACACCCCTTAATAAATGCCTTGAGGGGTGCAGTTTCCATAGTGGGGTCACTTCCCAGGGGTTTATTTTTATTATTTCACATCTGAGCCTCTGCAGTTGTGAACCAATACTTTGTAAATCGCCAAATTAGGCCTCAATTTTACATGGTACCCTTTCACTCCTGAGCCTGGTCGACTGTCCAGGCAAGAGATTAGGGCCACATGTAGGGTGTTTCTAAAACCAGGAAACCCAGCATAATAGAGAGCTGTCTCGTTATGGTGGCACAAGCTGGGCACCACATATTGTCCACATATCTGTGGAAAAAATCCCATTTTCACTCTGCAACATCGAGTTCACACTAATTTCTACAAAACACCTGCAGGGTTAACATGCTCACTACACCCGTAGGTAAAAGCATTGAGGGGTGTAGTTTCCAAAATGGGGTCACTTCTGGGGGGTTTCCACTGTTTTGGGCCCACAGGCGCCCAGAAACCAATCCAGAAACATCTGCACTCCAAATGGCGGTCCTTCCCTTCTGAGCCCTGCCGTGTGCCCAAACAGCAGTTTATGACCACATATGGGGTATTGCCGTACTCGGTAGAAATTGCTTTACAAATGTTGGGTTCTTTTTTTCCTTTATTTGTTGCGAAAATGAAAAAATTTGCACTAAAGCTACGTCTTATTGAAGAAAAAGGATTGTTTTTATTTTCACTGCCCAATTCTAATAAATTCTATGAAACATCTGTGGGGTCAAAATGCTCACTACGCCCCTAGATGAATTCCTCAAGAGGTGTAGTTTCCTAAATGGTGTCACTTTTTGGGCGTTTTCATTGTTTTTTCCCCTCAGGGGCTTTGCAAATGTGACATGGCCGCCGCAAACCATTCCTGCTCAATGTGATCTCCAAAAGCCAAATAGCGCTCTTTCCCTTCTAAGCCAAGCCGTGTCTCCAAACAGCCGTTTATTACCACATGTGGGGCATTGTTTTACTCGGGAGAAATTGCTTTACAAATTTTGTGGTGCTTTTTCTCCTTCAGTCCTTGTGGAAATGAGTAAAAATAAGCTAAACCTACATTTTCTTTGAAAAAATGTTGATTTTTATTTTCAGGGCCTACTTCCAATAATTTCTGGAAAAAACCTGTGGGGTCAAAGAGCTCACTATACCCCTAGATAATTTCCTCAATGGGTGTAGTCTCCAAAATGGGGTCACTTGTGGGGGGTTTCCACTGTTTTGTCTCCTCAGGGACTTCGTAAATGTGACCTGGCCTCCGCAAACCATTCCTGCTAAACTTGAGCTCCAAAAGCCAAATAGCGCTCTTTCCCTTCTCAGCCCTGCCGTGTCTCCAAACAACCGTTTATTACCACATGTGGGGCATTGTTTTACTCGGGAGAGATTGGTTTACAAATTTTACGGTGCTTTTTCTCCTTCAGTCCTTGTGGAAATGAGAAAAAATTAGCTAAACCTACATTTTCCTTGAAAAAATTTAGATTGTAATTTTCAGGGCCTATTTCCAATAATTTATGCAAAAAACCTGTTGGGTCAAAACGCTCACTATACCCCTAGATAATTTCCTCAATGGGCGTAGTTTCCGAAATGGGGTCACTTGTGGGGGGTTTCCACTGTTTTGTCCCCTCAGGGGCTTTGTAAATGTGACATGGCCTCCACAAACCATTCCTGCTAAACTTGAGCTCCAAAAGCCAAATAGCGCTCTTTCCCTTCTCAGCCTCGCCGTGTCTCCAAACAACCGGTTATTACTACATGTGGGGTATTGTTTTACTCGGGAGAAATTGCTTTACAAATTTTACGGTGCTTTTTCTCCTTTAGTCTTTGTGAAAATGAGAAAAAAAATCGCTAAACCTACATTTTCTTTGAAGAAATGTTGATTTTAATTTTCACGGCCTACTTCTAATAATTTCTGTAAAAAAGCTGTGCGGTCAAAATGCTCACTGTACCCGTAGATAATTTCCTTGAGGTGTGTAGTTTCCCAGATGGGGTCACTTTTGGGGGATTTTGACTGTTTTGGCACCGCAAGAGCCCTTCAAACCTGACATGGTGCCTAAAATTTATTCTAACAAAAATAAGGCCCCAAAATCCACCAGGTGCTCCTTTGCTTCTGAGGCCGGTGCTTCAGACCAGTAGTACGCTACGGCCACATGTGGGATATTTCCTAAAACTGCAGAAACTGGGCAACAAATATTGAGTTGCATTTCTCTGGTAAAACCTTCTGTGTTATAAAAAAAATTGTACTAAAAATTTATTTCTGCAAAAAAATATGAAATTTGTAAAATTCACCTCTACATTGCTTTAATTCCTGTGACATGTGTAAAGGGTTAAGACATTTTCTAAATGCTGTTTTGAATACTTTGAGGAGTGAAGTTTTTAAAATGGGGTGACTTTTTGGGGGTTTCTAATATATAAGGCCCTCAAAGCCACTTCACAACTGAACTGGCCCCTGTAAAAATGGCCTTTTGAAATTTTCTTGAAAATGTGAGAAATTGCTGCTAAAGTTCTAAGCCTTGTGAGGTCATAGAAAAATAAAAGGATGTTCAAAAAACGATGCCAATCTAAAGTAGACATATGGGTGATGTTAATTAGAAACAATTTTGGGTGGTATAACTGCCTGTCTTACAAGCAGATACATTTAAATTGAGAAAAATGCTAATTTTTGCAATTTTTCGCTACATTTTGGTGTTTTTCACAATTAAATGCTGAACATATCGAGCAAATTTTGCCAGTAACATAAAGTCCAATGTGTCACGAGAAAACAATCTCAGAATCGCTTGGATAGGTGAGAGCATTCCGGAGTTATTACCACATAAAGTGACACATGTCAGATTTGAAAAATGAGGCTCGGTCAGGAAGGTCAAAAGTGGCTAAAGAGGGAAGGGGTTAAATGAATACTAATAATAAAACAATAAGTTAAGAACTTCTAACACAATACCCACTAAAAATGTATATTCTCATAAAAATTCATTGACTAAATTAAACCTATTATAGGCCACTATCGCTGTAGGCACAAACAACTTCATAAAACTATCTTTCTTTCACCTCAATTGAATTAAACGATTACTAAAAATACTCCTCTGTTTTATAAAGAGTTCATGCAGTGGGTGTGATGTGTTCCACAAAATCGCAATACACTTTTCAAGAACTCTTTTAGCCCTTATCATCTAAAAAAAAGTGTGGTGACTCAGGTCAGGTGATTGGAGTGTGCCAGCCCGGGAGTAGACCAGTCCGGTCACCTGACCTGAGTCAGGTGACTCAGGTCAGGTGTCCGGACTTGTCTACTCTGGGGCCGCCACGCACCTACCTCACTCAGAACACCGCCGCCATACTTGACTCCGTCGAACGGATGTGTCGGCAGCATGATCTGAGTGAGGTCGGGCCAGACCAAATGATCTTGCGGGCCTTACAAGGCACACGGGCTGGAGGTTCCCCACCTCTGCTCTAAACAAACTCGTAATCCACAGTACCCCAGATGATAATAATGATCCCTTAGTTCTCTACACAAAAAATGTGCGCCATCAGTAACAGTGCCCCCTTTGTGTCCCCAAAGTAATAATGCCCTCTTTGTGCCCCCTGTATATGGCGCCACAGCATCCCCGGTATATAGTGCAACACACAGCCCCCTGTATATAGCGCCACATAAACAGCTCCCTTTAGACAGTGCCACACACACAGCCCCTGTAGAAAGTGCCACACACACAGCCCCCTGTAGATAGCGCCAGAAACACACAGCCCCCTATAGATAGCGCCACACACACAGCCCCCTGTAGATAGCATCACATGCAGCCCTTCCTTAGTAGGTAGCGCCACACAGCTACCCTTGTATATAGTGCCACACAGCCCTCCATATATTGTGCCACATAGCTCCCGCCCCCTTGTATATAGTGCCACACAATCATCTCCTTGCATATAGTGCCACACAGACCTACCCTCTTGTATATAGCGCTACACAGCCCTCCCCTTGTATATAGTGCCACACAGCCCTCCCCTTGTACATAGTGTCACACAGCCCCCTATAGATCGTGCCACACACAGCCCCCTGTGGATAGCACCACATACAGGCTCCTGTAGATAGCTCCACACAGCCCCCTCCTTATATATAGTGCCACACAGACCCCTCTTGTATATAGTGCCACACAGCCCTGCCGTTTGTATATAGTGTCACACAACCCTGACACGCTGTCACTGAACTCGTTACAGCTGCTCTGTTTAGACAATACAGAGCAGCTGTATCTAAAAAAGTAAAACAAATTTTTAAAAGTATTTAGAAAGTTACACAAAACACACTGATACACTTTTTATATATATATATATATATATATATATATATATATATATATATATATTTTTTTTTTTAAATTAACTTTCAATGGTGTACATGGCCTTTAATCCCTTAACGACATGTCACGTACTAGTACTTGACAGCCGTTAAGGGAAAGTATGGAGCGGGCTCACGATACACAGTGGGTGACGACTGTGTTATACGGCCGACACCATACTGCAATGGGCGGAGTCAAAGATCACTTTGATTCCGCCCATTTAACACCTTAAATTCCGTGGTCAATCACGACCGCGGCATTTGGATTGTTAGAATCAGGGGAGCGCCCCCTCAAACACGCCATCGCACCCAAACCCGCGACGCGATCGCTCAATAAAAATGGTTGTTATGGCAGCCTGGGGTCCTAATGAAGCCCCCAGGTCTGCAATCTTTGTACTACAAGGAGACAGTCAGATTCACGATATACTGCAATACATTAGCTCCTGCACAGGTAAGGATTGTCAGCTACGTTCCCAATTGCAAAATGACCTCTTGGTGGATGACATTATAAACAACTTTATTTCTTAAAAAGATATGTGTATTTGAAACAGCATGTATCTCAACAGGCAGATCTAAAAGCTACGGGTTTCGACCTAGTACTTAGGTCTTCATCAGGCTTAACCTGATGAAGACCTAAGTACTGCAGAGGTGATTCGTAGTCGGGACAAGGCATCAGGGCAATCTGGACTGGATGAGGAAGAAAAGGAAAAGTGAGCAACTCCAATCTGAGAAAACCTCACTGGTGAGTCACTGGATTTTACTCTATTGTATTAAAGGGGGTTTCCCATCTTAGACATTTATGGCATATCCACAGGTAATGCCAAAAATGTCTGATAGCTCTGGGACCCGCACCTATATCTAGAACTGACTGCAGAAGCCTGGTGGAGACTAGTGGAGAGAGGGTCGCACACGTGCACAGCTCTCTCTATTCTATTGCATGGTTCTTTGCTCGGCTGTTTCCGTAACTCCCATTGAACAGAATAAAGAGATCTGCGCGCACGCGCGACCCTCTCTCCTCTAGTATCCACCTGTATTCTGCGGTCAGTTCTAGATATAGGTGTGGGTCCCAGACCTAGGACCCGCATCTATCAGATATTTTTGGCATTTCCTGTGGATATGCCATAAATGTCTAAGATGGGAAAACTCCTTTAAGTTATATGGTCTGCAGAGCGCTTGTGCAGGACTGGTGTCTAGCACTATATGGTCACTATGTGGTGGTAATATTGAACTTTGGTTTACTACACAAATTTTACTACACAATTAAGAGTGGTTGCATTATTTCTATATAGCTGACAGGCGGGCCCCAATAATTATTTTTTCTGGTGGGCCCAAGGTACTCCAGTCCGACACTACCTCCTCCTGTTTCCTCCCTCCTGATGACAGCCCTGTCTGCGCATCGAGTGACCTGCAAGACAAGAACTCAACACAACAACATATCTATATTATATCTGACATCCAGAAAGTCTCTTAAAGGGACAGGTAACATATATAAAAAAGCATACTTTCTGTACAGTCTATAGAAGAAGTAGGGGGAAGAAGATACTTAGTGCACCCTCCTTACAGACACGCCAACAGGAAAAAAGTCTGAAACTAGGAGCAGGTAGCAATAATTTTTATCATGTATAATTTAAGGTTGTGTTTGAAGCCTTGAACCAAGGAGTGTCTATCAAATGGTTTGTTATAAGAGTTTACTGGGGAGGGGAGAAGCACAAGAATCCTACAGATGAAAGTATGAACAGTTAGTAACAGTAGAGGTAAGTAGAAAGTTGTGATCAGATAGAAGGTTGTATTGGGCTGGTAACAGAGGGTTTATGAAGCTTCTGTATGTAAGTCTGATGGTTTTAATTATTCTTTGTAGATAACTAGCAGCCAACAGATGGGCCGGGGGGAGAGTAAGTATTGATTGGGTCCATTTGGCTTGATGATAGAAGAGAATGTTTGTAATAAGAAGGAAATAGGATCAGGACCGCAGAGAAAGATTTCTGTGTGATGAACATATAAACAATACTGAAATTAACTAGTATAGTCATAAATAGTTATATATCCGTGAATTAAATGAAAGAGATACATTAAACATCCAGCTGAACAGGTGGGCGGAAAATAAAGACTGTGATAGATCTGTGGTACCTAGGGAGGAGAGGACCTGTAATAGTAGTGAGTGACTTTGGCCGGATTCAAACAAGCGTGTTCAGTCCGTGATATATGGTCTCTATGTCGGCCGCATTTCCATGACCTTCCTAAGTAGAGTCGTGTGTTAATGAACCTTCCCTTACCCATCTTATCCCTCCACCCCCACCTTTAGGAAAGACACGTGACACCGAGGTTGGATGTGAAATGGCCACAGCAGCCGTTTATTAATTTCACAGTTTTATCAAAACAATTTAAATCCGAAACATTCGGATAACTAGTTAGGAATCCACCAGAGAATTCCTCCTAATAATTCACATGACCCAACATGGGTCAGAATCGTACATAACAATTTAACGTTAACATTAACCCGAGCAGAGGAAGTCCTTGAAGCCCCTTCAGATGTTCCTTTTTAAGAACACACCGAATTAGCCATCTGCAAACCACCAATTACCTCCAGCCGTAAACCAGCTCGGAAGCACCGTTCACCTCTGCAGATGGCTCCAACCACTAGAAGTCCACTTCAAGGGGATAACACCCGATGAAGCCCTCAAGTGATATACCGACCACTAGAAGTCCACTTCAAGGGGATAACACCCGATGAAGCCCTCAAGTGATATACCGACCACTAGAAGTCCACTTCAAAGGGATAACACCCGATGAAGCCTTCAAGTGATATACCTTCTACCAGAAGACCACTTCAAAGGGATAACACCCGATGAAGTCTTCAACCATGTACCTTTTTTGGGGGACGCATACCCCCGATGCGACTCCCCCACCATTTTGTACTGACTGGCCTCAAGGACTCCCCCCGCCAGCTGCCATGACAACAGAACCTACTCCGGGAAAAAAGGAAAAACATGTTAAATAAGCACACAAAACAAAGACAACACTCATAAACGGACGTACATAAAGACCCACAGGGGTAACAAACAAAGGGCGGGAGGGTGGGAGCTTGTCTCTCCCTGTGTTACTCCTCCCGCTGCTTCCGGCTCAATGCCGCAAACAGCGGGAAGCTCAGCAACGGCCCCCTGACTCCTCCTTGTCCCTCCTCCACCTCCTCCTAACTCTCCCTCCAACTCTCCCTTACCTATTAACCCTTTCCCTACCAGTGAGGTCATGGAGGCTTCCCCTTAAGCCCTGCAGGCTGCGTCCAGCCTCTTCTTGACCTTCCTAAGTAGAGTCGTGTGTTAATGAACCTTCCCTTACCCATCTTATCCCTCCACCCCCACCTTTAGGAAAGACACGTGACACCGAGGTTGGATGTGAAATGGCCACAGCAGCCGTTTATTAATTTCACAGTTTTATCAAAACAATTTAAATCCGAAACATTCGGATAACTAGTTAGGAATCCACCAGAGAATTCCTCCTAATAATTCACATGACCCAACATGGGTCAGAATCGTACATAACAATTTAACGTTAACATTAACCCGAGCAGAGGAAGTCCTTGAAGCCCCTTCAGATGTTCCTTTTTAAGAACACACCGAATTAGCCATCTGCAAACCACCAATTACCTCCAGCCGTAAACCAGCTCGGAAGCACCGTTCACCTCTGCAGATGGCTCCAACCACTAGAAGTCCACTTCAAGGGGATAACACCCGATGAAGCCCTCAAGTGATATACCGACCACTAGAAGTCCACTTCAAGGGGATAACACCCGATGAAGCCCTCAAGTGATATACCGACCACTAGAAGTCCACTTCAAAGGGATAACACCCGATGAAGCCTTCAAGTGATATACCTTCTACCAGAAGACCACTTCAAAGGGATAACACCCGATGAAGTCTTCAACCATGTACCTTTTTTGGGGGACGCATACCC
Organism: Rhinoderma darwinii; assembly: GCF_050947455.1. Taxonomy (NCBI): domain Eukaryota; kingdom Metazoa; phylum Chordata; class Amphibia; order Anura; family Rhinodermatidae; genus Rhinoderma; species Rhinoderma darwinii. The sequence goes on from NC_134694.1 coordinate 57,062,454, forward strand.
CCGATGCGACCCCCCCACCATTTTGTACTGACTGGCCTCAAGGACTCCCCCCGCCACAGCGAAACAGGCCTTGACCACCTTAAGCCTGTGAGTTCCGCCACACCACCACCGCCCTTTCTATTCCTTCTGCTATCGCCAAGCTCCAAAGATCAATGCCAACCTCGGTCAGATGAACCCCATCACCCCTCCAGAAGTTCCCCACTCCTGACTCCAAATCCCTGTGCCGCACACAAATGCCCCCGATTTTTGCTACGAAACGGGACACCGCCCGATTAACTTTAATGCGAGCCTTATTGACTCTTTCACTGACCTAGCCAACCGCCAATGTTTCCTCGGGACTATGTCCGACCACACTATCCCCAACTTGGGATAAGAAACCCACAAACCCAACATATCGTGTTTGATATCCCGCACCAACTCACGCAAGGGGCAGACTCCTAAGTCATCCCCACCCACGTGCAACACTAAGACCTCCGGAACCCTATCAAGCCGGGCCTATGTCTGGGATTCTGCCAACCCCCTGCTCCATGACATACCTCTAAATCCCAGCCAATGCACAACCGCATCCTGTCGCGGAATGCGCAACTGGCGACCGTCCGGGCACGTACGAATGACCCAGTGCACGTACGAATGACCCAGCAACCACACCAAACACGGAGGCGAATCTGAAATGGAAAACAATTATAACAAATGGAGCGGACATAGGACTTAACTCAGTTGGACTCCCAACGACCAATGCGCCGCACCCCTTCATCATCCAACCCCCAGCGCCCCGCTGCAGTTGCTGCGCCAAACCTGAAGGAATGAGATGAATATGAGCCCGCCGCGACACCAACCGCCGTCAGACATTCCTTAAATACATCTCCAAACTGAAACCTGGACAAAACGACCCGTCCACATGACGTAACAAAGGCAAATCTGGAGACCCCGCTTGCGGCTTAAAAAACCCCGCATGCACTCTACTGGGCACATAACCGACCCCGGGAGGGCGAACAAAACTATCAGCTTACCCTTCCCTACTTGGCTAAGCAAAGCAAACGACACAGGCCTTCTACTATCCGCCTCCACTCTACCTCGGCCCAACCCAAAAATTCCTTAGATACATCTTGAAAGCCTCGTAACTTAAAACCAAACGCCACCGCAGATATGAACCGGTTCACCTTTGCCACTGAAAACCCCGCCTCCCAGGCGTCCCCTAACCAGTACAAAAGTGCCACCAACCTGTCTCTATCCGTATTGACGTCACCCAACTCTCTTACCCACTCCTCCCACTGCCTCCAACAAGCAGAATAAGCACTCCACGTCGTGCGCGCCAAAGACCTTTGTACCAGTTGTTCTACGGGACGTTCCGCTCCCGGTGCCAATTGCCGAAACCGGTCCCACTGCGAGCGAGAAAGAGCATCAGCGATGCAATTCCGTACCCCCGGCACATGCACCGCCACCACCCACGCGTTCCACGACAAACATACCAACACTAAATGTCGCAACAATTGAACTACAGGAGGAGAGGACGCCGTGATGTTATTAATGGCCAGCACCACCCCCATGTTGTCGCAGTAAAAACGAACCTTCTTATCCCTGAGCCTGTCCCCCCAAATGGTTGCCGCCACCACGATGGGGAACAGCTCGAGCAGGGCCAGATTCCGCGTGAGTCCGCTGGACACCCAACTAGCCGGCCATTGACCTGCGTACCACGGACCTCCCCCGTAAGCTCCAAAACCGCCCGCCCCAGCCGCATCCGTAAAATTATTCAAATCACTCGTATCCTGCGCTGGGGCCATCCACAGCGAGCGACCATTGTACTGGCCCAAGAAGTCATCCCAAACCTGAAGATCAGCTCGGTGCTCCTCCTTGAGCCGCACAAAATGATGCGGTGCACGCACTCCCGCCGTTGCCGCTGCCAACCGTCTACCAAACACCCTCCCCATTGGCATAATCCGGCAGGCGAAATTCAACTTCCCCAGCAGCGACTGAAGCTCCCGCAGCGTCATTTTCTTCAGTCTACAAGCCCGCCGTACCTCCAGCCTCAAAGCACCCAGCTTATCCGCAGGGAGACGACACTCCATTGCCACCGAATCTATTTCAATTCCCAAAAACAAATCGTCGCTACTGGGCCCTCCGTTTTTTCTGGCGCCAAAGGGATCCCAAAATCCCTCGCAACCTTCTGTAGTGCATAAAGCAAATTACCGCAAACCGGCGAACCCCCCGGGCCAACGCACAAGAAATCATCTAAGTAATGGATCAACGAGTCGACCCCGGATACTCCCCTCGCTACCCACTCCACGAAGCTACTAAACGCCTCGAAGTACGCACAAGAAAGGGAACACCCCATCGGAAGGCACCGATCCACATAAAAGGCCCCATTCCAAAAACAGCCCAACAGCCGTTGGCTTTCTGGATGAACTGGCAACAACCTGAACGCCGCCTCGATTTCGTTTTTTTCTAGCAGCGCGCCCCGACCCGCAGCCCGCACTAACCCCACCGCCTTATCGAATGAGGTATAGGCTACGAAGCACAACTCGTGATCTATCCCGTCGTTTACCGACGAACCCTTGGGATACGATAAGTGTTGAATTAAACGAAATTTTACGGGCTCGCGCTTAGGAACAATACCCAACGGGGACACCACTAAATCTTTTACTGGCGACTCAACAAAAGGCCCTGACATGCGACCCAACGAAACTTCTTTTAACAATTTGTCCGACACGACCTTGGCATGCGAGTAAGCCGATTTTAAATTCCTCCGCGTAACCGGAACCTCATAAGGAGGCGGGGGAATAACGAAACCAACACGAAAACCCTCGTAAAGCAACTTAGCCGCCGCCCTGTCCGGATACTCATTTAGATAAGGGGCCATCTTTTCCACCCTCACCGGTGACACCCCCTTGACCAGCCGCGGAGGACTGGTTCCCTGACCTCCTTTTCCGCATACATTTCGCCGCCCCGTGTGATGCACCATTACACTCCGAACACACGTGCTTGAACTTGCACGTGGCCCCGAACTTGCACTGGCCTTCATTAAATTGCCAGCAAAACCCTGCCTTTCCCCCGCCGCCTTGTCCAACCTGACTAGACTGGCCTCCTTGGCCGGCGCTCCCGGGAAAGGACTGCCTAACCGGAGCCGTAACCCGTAACCAGAGAGCAATATCCTTCTGGTCCCACCGAATCGCCGGCCGAACCGCTTTTCGCTGACGGAATTGCTCGTCGTATCGCAGCCACGCCTGGCCCCCATACGCCCTATGAGCCTCCCCAATAGCATCAAAATAACAAAACAACGCCGAACAATTTTCCGGCGCCTTTTCCCCTATCACACTGGCTAATATGGCGAACGCCTGCGACCAATTAACGAACGTCTGCGGGATAAGCCTATACCGCCGCCGTTCCTCCTCGTCCTTTTTACTCTCGTCCCGCTTGCCCTTATCCAAATTAAATTTAGCGAGCGGCAAGAGAGAAAAAATCTCTACATATTCGTCCTTCCAGATCCGCTCACGCACCTCCTGCTTTAAATGCGCCCCCAACGGACCTTCGAAACACACATACACCTCCCCACGAGCGCGATCATCAATACGCACCCGATCGCCATCGTTTTGCGCCTCGGTCTGTACCGACACCGCGACCGCCTCTCTAACCGCCGTTACGGGCCGCGCTTGTAACAATCCCCCTTCCCTGGGACCCTCCCCAACTACCGCCGGGGACACTTCCGTGACTACCGGCGCCACCGCCCTATCTAGGCGCCCGACCAGCTCTCTCAAGCAACCCACTAAGTCTGCCAAACCCGCGCCATCGCGCCCGCCCGCGCCACTACCGGCCACCGATGCGACGCTAGCAGCCCCCCCGCCGATACCCGACATAAAAATCGCTGGATATGACAATGATGGAGTTATACACTCACCGGGCTGCACAGGCGCTGTGTTCCCGTCAGCCGGACCATCCTGACCTCGACGATACACGTCCAGTTCACCTTCCTCCAGCTCTTCTCTCGCCGACGACTGTCCATCCAAACGACATCTTCGGAACGGGGATGAGGACGCGCTGACCGATGGGCCGGCAACCTGCCGCCCGACCGCCGGGACCCAGACTTCCGACCGGACCTGTTGCCTCGACGTCGCTGCAGATCTAGACGTCCGTCTCGCTGATCCTGAAGAAGCCTGCCCCCTGGCCGGAACATCACCAGGCGGGGCGGCCGTACCTTGTCCTCCGAATCTTCCATCCGATGGGGGAGGGGTGACAGGGAGCCCGGCCTGCGACTCCCTGCTTACCGCCGGACCCCGTCGCGGCTTGGGATTCCTGCCAGGACGCAGGGCCTGGGAAGGGGCGGTCCTCCCAGCTGCCTGGCCTGCAGCGTCCGAGATCGGGCTCCCTCTGCGACGCCGTGTCCGCGGGACTGCCTCAGGACTGAGGCGCTCTGGAGGTCGGGAGGGACGGGTCGACCCGGCCTGAGTCGCCGTCACCCCCGGCAACGCTCTCAGCCTGCTCCGAGCAGGAGCGGTTGTTGCCGACTCCCCCCCCGCCGCCATAGTAATGCTAGTAAGGGGGCCGGGGGAGGGGAGCCTGTCCCCTGCAACAGACCCCGAACGCCGGGCCTGGCGTGGCGAAACGGCGTCCGGGATCCTAGTTAATGCAGCCACGGTCTCCTCAAGCCATCCGGGACCGTGGTGCACATCAGCGGCACGCAGCCGCTCTAATAATACGGCCTCCGACATTGTTATAAGCGCGGGCAACGGGGAGCTTGTCTCTCCCTGTGTTACTCCTCCCGCTGCTTCCGGCTCAATGCCGCAAACAGCGGGAAGCTCAGCAACGGCCCCCTGACTCCTCCTTGTCCCTCCTCCACCTCCTCCTAACTCTCCCTCCAACTCTCCCTTACCTATTAACCCTTTCCCTACCAGTGAGGTCATGGAGGCTTCCCCTTAAGCCCTGCAGGCTGCGTCCAGCCTCTTCTGGATCGAACACTGCAGGGAGCTGTAATCGTGTTTTCACTACGGGATAGTTGTCCCGCTGCGAGGCAGTGACGTCTAGCGTCATAGATAACTATGATGCTAGGAGCCCGGCTCCCTGCAGTGTGTTTGGTCCGGGAAATGCGGCCGACATACGGACCGTATATCACGGACTAAACACGCTTGTGTGTGGGGCTCCTTACAGTCGAAAACGTAGACAGATCTAAGATGAAAAGCATTGAGTACTGGCACTTAGATTTTGCAGGTAGAAGATTATTAAAGATGTCAGTGAGGGTTAGTTTTGACAGATAGTTATATCAGAATGAGTGACTTTGGCCGGATTCAAACAAGTGTGTTCAGTCCATGATATACGGTCTGTATGTCGGCCGCATTTCCCGGACCGAACACAATGCAGGGAGCCGGGCTCCTAGCATCATAGTTATCTATGACGCTAGACTCATTGCCTCGCTGCGGGACAACTGTCCCGTACTGTAATCATGTTTTCAGTACGGGATAGTTGTCCCGCAGCGAGGCAGTGACACATAGCGTCATTGATAACTATGATGCTAGGAGCCCGGCTCCCTGCAGTGTGTTCGGTCCGGGGAAATGCAGCCGACATACGGACCATATATCACGGAATAAACACGCTCGTTTGTGGGGCTCCTTACAGTCGAAAACTTAGACAGATCTAAGATGAAAAGCATTGAGTACTGGCACTTAGATTTTGCAGGTAGAAGATTATTAAAGATGTCAGTGAGGGTTCGTTTTGACAGATAGTTATATCAGAATCTAGAATGTACTTTAAAGAGGCTCTGTCACCAGATTTTCAAACCCCTATCTCCTATTGCAGCTGATCGGCGCTGCAATGTAGATAACAGTAAAGTTTTTCTTTTTTGGCATTTTTGGCCAAGTTATGAGCATTTTTATATTTATGCAAATTAGCCTTTCTTATGGACAACTGGGCGTTTTTAATCTTATTTCCAACTGGGCGTGTATTGTGTTCGTAACATCTGGGTGTGTTTACTTGTTTTACTAGCTGGGCGTTTTTACTTCTTTTACTAGCTGGGCGTTGTGAATGGAAGTGTATGATGCTGATGAATCAGCATCATCCACTCCTCTTCGTTACCACCCAGCTTCTGGCAGTGCACAGACACACAGCGTGTCCTCGCGAGATCACGCTGTGACGTCACTCACTTCCTCCCACAGGAGGAACGATTATAGTGATTATACAGAGAATTAGGGCATGTTTCCACTTTTGCTGTAACATGTTTTGATGTTATTGGCTATTGTTATTTTTTGCATGGGTTAGATGTTATATTGTTGTGGACCGTTTTTTTTAACCCCCATTTATATAATGCAACAAAAGAGTTTTAACCCCTTAACGCTCCAGGACATACTATTATGTCATGGTAAGTGCATCGTTCGCGCTCCATGACATAATAGTATGTCATGGAGTAAACACGGTGCCGTTCGCGCGGGGCGCGTTCATGAGCTGTGATAGCTGCTGTTTCCGACAGCAGGCTATCACAGCTCAATGTGCAGGGACCGATCGCGGTGGTCCCCGCAGATTAACCCCTCAGAAGCCGCGTTCAATAGCGATCGCGGCTTCTTAGGGGTTAATCCGCCATCGCCGGCCTGCTACACGATAGCGGCCGGCGATGGTGACTATGGCAACCGGACACCAAACAATGGCGTCCGGCTATGCCATCGACGGAAGCCTAGTGGGCCCTGACAGAGTCAGGACCCACTATGCTTGCTGTCAGTGAGTAGCTGACAGTTCTAATACACTGCACTACGCATGTAGTGCAGTGTATTAGAATAGCGATCAGGGCCTCCTGCCCTCAAGTCCCCTAGTGGGACAAAGTAAAAAAGTAAAAAAAAGTTGTGTAAAAATAAGAAAATAAACGTTTTAAAAGTAATAAAAGTAAAAATCCCCCTTTTTCCCTTATCAGTCTTTATTATTAAAATAAATAAATAAATAAACAAATAAACTATACATAATTGGTATCGCCGCGTCCGTAACGGCCTGAACTACAAAATTATTTCGTTATTTATCCCGCGCGGTGAACGCCGTAAAAAAAAAAATAATAAACCGTACCAGAATCACAATTGTTTGGTCACTTCACCTCCCAAAAAATGGAATAAAAAGAGATAAAAAAGTCGCATGTACCTAAAAATGGTACTGATCGAAACTACAGTTCGTTACGCAAAAAATAAGTCCTCGCACGGCTTTCTTGAAGTAAAAATAAAAACGTTATGGCTCTTAGAATAAGGTAACACAAAAAGTAAATGATTTATTTCAAAAAGTATTTTATTGTGCAAATGCCATAAGACATAAAAAAACTACAAAAAAAAAGGTATCGCCGTAATCGTATCGCCCCGCAGAATAAAGTGAATATGCCATTTATAGCGCACGGTGAACGCTGTAAAAGAAATTAGAACAAAAAAACAATAGTAGAATTGCTATTTTTAGTCACCGCGCCACCTAAAAATAGCATAAAAACTGATCAAAAAGTCACATGCACCCCAAGAAAACTACAATGGATTCCTCAAGGGGTCTAGTTTCCAAAATGGGGTCACTTTTGGGTGGTTTCCACTGTTTTGGCAACACAAGACCTCTTCAAACCGGACATGGTGCCTAATAAAAAGGAGGGCTCAAAATCCACTAGGTGCTCCTTTGCTTCGGAGGCCGGTGCTTCAGTCCACTAGGGCCACATGTGGAATATTTCTCAAAACTGCAGAACCTGGACAATAAATATTGAGTTGCGTTTCTCTGGTAAAACCTTTTGTGTTATAAAAAAAATTGGTATAAAGAGCATTTTCTGACAAAAAAAAATATGTACATTTCACCTCTACTTTGCTCTAAATTTCTGTGAAACACCTAAAGGGTTCATAAACTTTCTAAATGCTGTTGTGAATACTTTGAGGGGTCTAGTTTCTAAAATGGGGTGTTTGATAGGGGTTTCTAATATATGGGCCCCTCAAAGCAACTTCAGAACTGAACTGTAACCTAAAAAAATAAATAAATGAGGCAATACTTCGCTTCTTACCAGGGGTGAACCTAGCCCCTCTGCTGCCTGAGGCGAACTATAAAAAGGCGCCCCCCCCCCAATCTATCGGAGTTTTCTCATTACTACCTTTACACATCAAACACGCAATATATAAAAAAAAATTAAATAGGAAAAAATTTGTTGTTTATTTGTAAAGTGCTGTTTAATGTATAGAGAAGATTTAAAGAACTCTTTTTACTGTATTACTTTAGTATCATAGATCAGCAACGCAGCATTAACACTGAAAATGGTTTAACATCTTCTATGCCCCCTTTTTATTACCTAATTGACTTATGATTTTTAACCGAGTTCAGTGGCCCGGCGTGGTCGGCATGATGCAGTGACGTCATCGTGCCGGGCAGTTGACGTCATCAGCGTGCTCCCGATTTCTTGTAGGCCTCAGGCCTAAACCAGGCTGTGGCCTACAAGAGCAAACGGCGGAGCAGGGGTTTCTATTGTGGCAAATAATTTTTTTTTTTACATTTTATACTGCTAACTTTTTTTTGGTAGGTTCCGCTGGACCGTTTGGACTACGTCGTAGATTCATTGGACTACTTCAATGATCTACTTTAAAAAAAAAATAATTGTGAAAGAGGGTTGCATGGGGGAGTTTTGATTTCAATAAAAAAAAATTCTTATGTCTGTTTTTTTTAAATACTTTATTATGGCCTTAGTAATGGCAGCTGTGTGATTGACAGCGTTCAATTACTAAGGCTGGGGCTTAGCATTAGCCAGTAAAAAGGCTATCACTAACCCCTATTATTACCCCGGTTCCCACTGCCGCCAGGGATACCGGGAAGAGTCGAGTACGATTCAGTACCTGGCCATCTGAAACGACTGTTAGGCCGCAGGCTGGTATTATCAGGCTGGGAAGGGCCAAAAAAGTGGCCCTTCCCACCCTGGGGATGCTAGGCTGCAGCTGCTTTATTGTATCTGGCTGGTTATGAAAAATTGGGGAAACCCCTCGTCATTTTTTAAAAATAAATTGAAAAAAAAAATTACGTGAGATCCCCTCCATTTTTCATAGCCAGCCAGATACAATAATGCAGCAGCAGCAGCCTAGCATCACCAGGGTGGGAAGGGCCATGGATTTTGTCCCTTCCTAGCCTGATAGTACCAGACTGCGGCCACCCAAGTACCCTTCACTTCAGATGGTCGGGTGCTGGATCGTACCCAGCTCTTCCCGTTACTCTTGGTGGTGGTGGGTACCGGGGTAATAATAGGGGTTAGTGACGGCCTTATTACTGGCTAACACTAAACCCCTTCTTAGTAATGGACGCTCTCAATCAGACAGCAGCCATTACTAAGGCGGTAATGAAGTATTAAAAAACAGAGACATAAAGTAATTTATTTTATTGAAATGACAACTATTCCACAAAATCCACTTTAACCATTTTATTAAAAAAAAAAAAGAAAAAAAGCTTACATCAGCGAAGTAGTTTAACGAATCTACGACGTAGTCCAAATGGTCCAGCGGAACCTGCAAAACAAAAATTAGCAGTATGAAAAATAAAAATAAAGTTGGCTGCCCCCACAGACATATGAATAAATAGCTACCTTCGGGAACATATTAAAATAATTAGAAAAATTAGGCCCATAAAATAAAACATCAAATAAAAAAAAAATAATTATAACACCTTTCTTTTAAAGAGAACCTTTCACCTCCCCATACATGTGCAGCTGAGTGCAGCATGTAATGGGGATGTCCGCACAAACTCTGGGGCACTTTACATATTTTTCCTAGCCTCCTTCGTTATTTAGATATCGGTGCTGTAATATTTGGTGCCCGATATTTAAATAACCCCCTGAACTGTCAATGGGGAGGTAATTGGCAAGGGGGCGTGTAACATCGCTGTGACACTGTCCAATCAGCTACAGACAGTTTCAGAGCAAGAGCTGGACAGAGAGCGCGTGCGCGCGAGCGCGCAGCACCGCCACCACTAAGGAACATAAGAAGAGTGTGAATTCTTCTTCTTCTGTTTCATGGCATCGGAGCTGTGCGCGCACGCACGCTCTCACTCTTTAGCTCTCGGCAGACAAGGACGACAAGCCTGATTTCTCACCTGAGATCACAGTCTTGTACTTGCCTACCGAGAGCTGAAGAGTGAGAGCGTGCGTGCGCACATGCTCTCCTCTCTCCAGCTCTTGTTGTTGACATTGTCCATAGCTGATTGGACAGTGTCACAGCGATGTTACACGCCCCCTTGCCAATTACCGCCCCATTGGCAGTTCATGGGGTTATTTAAATATCGGCGCCAAACATTACGGCACCGATATCTAAGTAAGGAAAGAGGGTAGAAAATTTTTTTTTAAAGTGCCCCAGAGTTTGTGCAGCCCTGACCATTACATGCTGCACTCAAATGCAAATCTGTGGGCAGGTGAAAGATTTTCTTTAAAGTGTAACAACTTTTTTAAAAACTTTTGACATGTCAGAAGTTTTGATCAGTGGGGTCCGAACACTGAGACCCCCCACTAGTCGCTAAAACGAAGCAACAGAAGTGCTCGGGTGAGCGGTGTGCTGCTTCAATTCTGTTTGGCTTTCCTTGGAGCAGTGTACGGGCTCAATAGAAAGTCTAGGAGTCCGTACACCGCTCACTCGGCTGAAAGTCGATCATAAATGAAGCGGCATAGCGCTCACCCGAGCACTTCTGCTGCTTCGTTTTAGCGATCGGTGGGGGCCTCAGTGCTCGGTCCCCCACCGATGAAAACTTCGGACATGTCCCTATAATATATAAAGATATCTATTACTGCGATTGGTGCAAGTTTTAATTACTTTTTATTGAAAATGATTTGTACTTTTTGAGATACAGCTGCTTTGTATCCTGTATACAGAGCAGCTGTATATAGCGCTGAGACCTGAATCCATTAGGTCGCCTATTACCGATCACATCTAAGTTATGAACTTAGATGTGATTGGTAACAGCTCGATCCTGCAGGACCCGCTGACCTGACAGATACAGGATACAGCGCTATATACATTATATAATATATTTATTTTAATTAGCCGGGGCAGGTTTATGGGGAAGGATTAGGGCCTGTTCACATCAGTGTTGGCTTTCCGTTCCAGGGTTCCGTGGGAGGTTTCCATCGGGTGAACCCCGCAACGGAAAGTCAAACTGAAACCACAGCTTCCGTTTCAGTCACCATTGAAATCAATGGTGACGGAAACATTGCTAATGATTTCCGTTCGTCACCATTCCGGCAGGTTTCCGTTTTTGTGACGGAATCAATAGCGCAGTCGACTGCGCTAATGGTGACGGAAACGGAAGCTGTGGTTTCAGTTTGACTTTCCATTGCGGGGTTACCTCCAACGGAAACCCAGAACGGAAAGCCAACGCTGATGTGAACAGGCCCTAAGGCTTCTTTCACACTAGCATTAATATACGTTTACCTCTCTTCCGTCAGAGGAAGAGAGGATCGATACGTTAAACGGAAAGCAACGGTTCCATTAGAATTACCATTGCTTTCAATGGTAATTCTTTTGTATCAGTTGCTTTCCGTTTGTCTCCGTTCGCTAAGTTTCCGTTTTTTTTAAAGGAAACAAAAGTGCAGTCTGCAGAACTTTTATTTCCATTCAAAAGAACGGAAACCTAGTGAACGGAGACAAACGGAAAGCAACTGATACAAAAGAATTACCATTGAAAGCAATGGTAATTCTAATGGAACCGTTGCTTTCCGTTTAACGTATCGATCCTCTCCCTCTGACGGAAGAGAGGTAAACGTATATTAATGCTAGTGTGAACAAAGCCCAATACAAGATATTAATATAAAAAAAAAAAAAAAAACCCAGGTGGGATTTGAACCAGCAACCTTCCAAGCTAACCACTACACTAAAGAAACTGTCATAGACAATGCCTGTGAAACTGTAGTAGTTGAGGGTTTTACTATTAGTCTCTCCTGTCTCTGCTGCGTGTGGGTGGTGACTGGTCAGAGACTCACAGTCAGACTGGCTGCCGCAGCTGCCGCATTCAGTGTGCACTGTGAGTGACTGTGAGACTCACCAGTCACAGCCCTATTTGTAGCTTTCCCACGCTAATTAAGCACAGGAAAGCTACAAAGCCAGGAGTATACTGCAAAGGGGGGGGGGCGTTTTACTGACAGCAGAGGGCTCTATAGGGGGGAATTATCCCCCCACCATAGAGCCCTGACTAGTTACTATACTGAAAGGTTAGGGGGGTCTGAGCATCTGACTGACTGCTCTAAAGGGGGGGGCAGAATCCCCCCCTATAGAGCTCTCTGCAGTAAGTCAGACGCTCAGACCCTCCCCCACCCACAACAATCCTTTCATTATAGTGATGTGAGGGCTCTATGGGGTGGATTATTCCAGCCCCATAGAGCCCTCTGCTGTCGGTAAAATGCCCAGACCCCCCCCCCCCTTGCAGTATACTCACGTCATGGGTCCCGGTCCCAGCAAGGCAGGAACTTACCTCTGCTGCTCGTCGCTCCTCCTGCAGACTTGCTCCTCTCTGCCTGCATGTGCCCTCCCGGGCTGAAAATGCCGCCCCCCCCCCCCGTTTGGGTAGGTGGTGCCACCTGAGGCCGTCGGCTCACCTGGCCTCATGGCAGATGCGGCACTGCTTCTTACATTATACTGATAATGAGCCGTGCCCACCCCGAGATGACCCCAGTTCTAAGCGTTTGTATAAACTGAGACCCCTATTAGACTGTTTCAGTGCCCGGTTTTCCCAAGCATACACCCCCGAGAAGTATATTTCTATTGATGAGTCCCTGGTACATTTTAAACGGAGGCTTCAATTCCGCCAGTACCTGCCGGGTAAGAGGGCAAGGTATGGCGTGAAGATGTATAAGCTGTGCGAGACTGCATCAGGGTATACCTACAAATTTTGGATATATGAAGGGAAGGACAGCAGTATTCAGGCCCCAGCACCACCTCTACCTGGATAATTTTTATATCAGCGTCCCGCTCTTCAAGTGCGTCGCTTCAAGAAGTCCTGCGGCATGCAGCACGGCTAGAAGAGATCTGAGAGGCCTCCCTAAGACTCTGCAGGGCAAACACTCAGAAGGCGTGAGACCAGGGCACAATCTAGCAGCAACATATTGTGTGTCAAGTACAAGGACAAGATAGATGTCACACCAGTACCCATGTACCAGTACGAGGTACCAGTACAGAGACCCCCAAACCAGACTGCATCCTGGACTACAATAGGTACATGGGAGAGGTGGACTTGTCAGATCAAGTCCTGAAGCCCTACAGTGCCATGCGGTGTGGCATAAGAAGCTGGTCGTGCACATCATACCGAAAAGTTCCCCAAACTGGCAAGAAGGGAAAAAGTCAGAGGTGCAAAGTCTTCTATACGAGGGGGATAAGGAAAGACACAATATATCAATGTGACACGTGTCCCGAAAAACTAAAGCTCTGTATGAAAGAGTGTTTTAAAATGTATCATACATCCCTTTATTTTTAATCTACCCCAGTTTTACTTACCCTGATGCCCTCCGCACAGCTTATCCCCCTCATCTTTCCCTTCTGAGCCCTGCCGTGTGCCCAGGCAGCTGATAACAGCCACATTGAAGGTGTTGCCGTACCCGGGAGAACCCACATTACAGTTTATGGGGTGTAGGTCTCCGGACAAAATGCTCACTACACCTCTAGATGAATGCCTCAAGGGTGTAGTTTTTAAAATGGGGTCACTTCTTGGGGGTTTCAACTGTACTGGTACCTCAGGGGCTTCTGCATACATGACTTCGCACCATGAAATCCCCAGTAGGCAAAATGGTGGTCCTTTCCTTTTGCGCCCCCCCATGGGCCCAAACGGCAGTTTATCACCACAACTGGGATATTGCCGCACTCAGGACAAATTGGGCAACAAAATGGGGTTTTTTATTCCTAGTGAAAATAAGAAATTTTTAGCCAAAACGACATCTCATTGGAAGAAATTACATTTTTGTCAATTCACAGCCCATTTCAAATAAATTCTGTGAAACAACTATGGGGTCTAAATGGTCACAACACTCATAAATGAATTTCTTGAAGAGTGTAGTTTCCAAAATGGGGTCACTTCTGGTGGATTTCCATTGCTTTGATACCTCTGGGGCTCTGCAAATGCGACATGGCACCCGAAAACCAATCCAGCAAAATCTGGACACCAAAGAACACATAGCGCTCATTTCCTTCTGAGCTCTTCCATTGGCCCAAACGGCAGTTTATCGCCACAAATGGGGTATTGCTGCACTCAGGGGAAATTGGGCAACAAAATGGGGTATTTTATTCCTTGTGAAAATAAGACATTTTAAGCCAAAACTACATCTTATTGGAAAAAATTAAAACATTTTTAATTCACAGCCCAATTCAAATAAATTCTGTGTAAAAACTATGGTGTTTAAATAGCCACAACACTCATAAATGAATTCCTTGAGGGGTGTAGTTTCCAAAATGGGGTCAATTCTGGTTGGTTTCCATTGCTTTCATACCTCTGGGGCTCTGCAAATACCACATGGGACCCGAAAACCAATCCAGCAAATCTGGACTCCAAAGAACACACAGCGCTCCTTTCCTTCTGAGCACTCCCATGGGCCCAAACGGCAGTTTCTCACCACAAATGGGGTATTACTGCACTCAGGAGAAATTGGGCAACAAAATGGGGTATTTTATTCCCTGTGAAAATAAGAAATTTTGTGCCAAAACTACATCTTATTGGAAAAAATTACATTTTATTTAATTCACAGCCCAATTCAAATAAATTCTGTGTAGAAACTGTGGGGTCTAAATGGTCACAACACCCATAAATGAATTCCTTGAGGGGTGTAGTTTCCAAAATGGGGTCACTTCTGGTGGGTTTCCATTGCTTTGATACCTCTGGGGTTTTGCAAATGCGACATGGCACCGAAAACCAATCCAGCAAAATCTGCACTCCAAAGAACACACAGCGCTCCTTCCCTTCTGAGGCCTCCCATGGGCCCAAACGGCAGTTTATCGGCACAAATGGGGTATTGCTGCATTCAGGAGAAATTGGGCAACAAAATGAGGTATTTTGTTCCCTGTGAAAATAAGAAATGTTGATGAAAAATTACATTTTATTGGAAAAAAATCATTTTTTTAATTTCACTGCCCAATTCAAATACGTGCTGAGTAAAAACTGTGGGGTCAAAATGGTAACAACAACCATAAATTAATTCCTTGAGGGGTGTAGTTTCCAAAATGGGGTCACTTTTGGGGGATTCCCACTGTTTTGGCACCTCAACACCTCTTCAAACCTGGCATGCTGCCTAAAATATATTCTAATAAAAAAGAGGCCTCAAAATGCACTAGGTGCTTCTTTGCTTCTGGGGCTTGTGTTTTAGTCCAGGTGAACACTAGAGCCACATGTGGAAATTTCTAAAAACTACAGAATCTGGGCAACACATATTTAGTAGTATTTCTCTGGTAAAACCTTCTGTGATACAGAAAAAAATGGAAAAAAATTGAAATTCAGCAAGAAAATGAAATTTGCAAATTTCACATCCACTTTGATTTAATTCCTGTGAAATGCATAAAGGGTTAAAATAAACTTCTAAATGCTGTTTTGAATACTTTAAGGGGTCTAGTTTTTGAAATGGGGTGTTTTATGGGGGTTTCTAATATGTAGGCCCCTCAAAGCCACTTCAGAACTGAACAGGTACCTTAAAAAAAAGGCTTTTTCTTAAAAATATGAGAAATTGCTGTTTATGTTCTAAGCCTTGTAACGTCCAAGAAAAATAAAAGAATGTTCAAAAAATGATGCCAATCTAAAGTAGACTTATGGGAAATGTGAACTAGTAACTATTTTGGGTGGTATAATCGTCTGTTTTACAAGCACATGCATTTAAATTCAGAAAAATTCTATTTTTTCTAAATTTTCTCTAAATGTTGCAATTTTTCACAAATAAACACTGAATATATCGACCAAATTTTACCACTAACATGAAGCCCAATGTGTCACGAGAAAACAATCTCAGAATCACTTGGATAGGTTTAAGCATTCCGACGTTATTACCACATAAAGTGAAATATGTCAGATTTGAAAAATGAGCTCTGAGCCTTAAGGCCCAAACTAGGCTGCGTCCTTAAGGGGTTAAGAGCAGTATGATTTTTTTATATCCAGTCTTATTTTTTCACATTGATAAAATATAATAAAAACATATATTAACATGTTTTACAATGCTTTCTTCTACACCACTAATAGTATGTGTGAACATGTTCTTAGAGTAGATATAGTTAAGAATGGTATAGTTGAGTCCAAGTGTTATTATAGCATGTTTAGTAAGAATGAGATTGTGCCTAAAAGAAAGTGATAAAGCAAAGGACTATTACCATACCATGACTAAGATTCACCACATATAGATATGATGTGCCATCAATGCCTAATTTGTGGAGGTGAAATGTGAATGGCGATCGCCGGCCGCCAATGAGTTGCCATGGCTGCTGGGGGAAAAATTAAGGCCTCCAGACCTGCCAAGACTATATGCCTATTAGGCCGTGCAAGTAGCATAAAAAACATTACACATTTGGTATCGCCGTAATCTTATCGACCGCTAGAATAAAGGTAACATGTTATTTATGCTGCATAGTGAATGGTGAAAATTTAAAACACAAAAAAAACAATGGTGGAATAGAATAGCTTTCTTTTTCAATTCTCTCCCCCAAAAAAATGTTAATAAAAATGTTAATAAAAGTTAAGCAATATTTCATATGCATTAAAAAATGGTGCGATTGAAAAATATAACTCATCCTGCAAAAAACAAGCTCTTATACCGCTATGTCGACAGAAATATAAAAAGTTATGACTCTTCAAATGCAAAGATTGAAAAACAAAAAAGAATGCCTGGTCATAAAGGCCAAAATAGGCCTGGTCGTTAAGAGGTTAAATTAATTTTAAGAATTGTGCCCTTCCTTTTTCGTTCTACCTTTGAAAAATGTACATTCTTGTTTTTTTTCTTGTTTGTTTTTTTTTGTACTGATTAGAATAGCTCCTTTTTTATTTTATTTTGTTGAGAATTAACAAATACTTTTTTTCCGTTCATGCACTTAATCAAATTGTACAATACACTATATAAAATAATCTATAGGAAACAAATAGATTAATCAAATACAGTCATAATGCATAAAACAACCCCCCCCCCCCCCAAACAATCCCGCCAGCTATGAGATGAGAAAAGAAGAAGAAAAAAAAATTATTAGATAAATACCAGCCGCCAGGCATATCATGGAAATTTTACCATTTTCCCCACCTGTTATCCCATTTGTTTATCTTCCCCTTATCCCTATGCCATATGCGTTCGTATTCTTTAATCTTATTACACAAATGTGATCATTCATTTATATTAGGTGTCTCTGGTGCTATCCATTTCCTGATTACAATCAATCTTGCCATAAATAACAATCTTGAAATCATAACCTATGAATCATTAACCCCTTCCCGTCATAAACAAACTGTAGCACCATTTATTTTGCCGTATAATGTACTAGGAAATGGGAAAAAAATTATTTGTGGGGTAGAAAATGAAAAAAACAGCGATTCCTCCATGGTTTTTTGCACGCTGTTTTTACGAAATTCACTGTGCAATTAAAACAACATGTTAACTTTATTCTGTGGGTCAATACGATTACAGCGATACCAAATATATATAGTTTTTTTTATGTTTTACTACTTTTACATGTAAAAACCTAAGTGTAAAAAAGAAAATTTATTTTGCGTCGCCAAATTCCGAGAGCCACAACTTTTTTATTTTTCTGTCGATTAAGCGGTATGAGGGCTTATTTTTTTGTGGCATAAGCTGTAGTTTTTAATAATACCATTTTGGTGTAAATGCGATGGTTTGACCACTTTTTATTTCATTTTTTGTGGTAGATGAGGTGACCTAAAAATAGACATTCTGGTGTTTACAATTTATTTTTTTTACGGCGTTCACCGTGCGGGTTAAATAACGATATATTATAATAAAAAAAAGCACAGTAGAAGGAAGTCGGCACCACTCTCAATCCTCACAGCATGGAACAGGCAGATAGATGCAAGTGGAATCAGGGTTTTTCTCATTTAAGCAAACTTCGGGCGGTGCTCAGCATAAAAACAGACGGTCTTGTCTTGTAGTATAATATAGATGAAAGAAATGAAAATGCGGCACTCACCCGTTTGCAAATCTTCTTAACTTTATTGTGTCACCTTGGCGAGGGTAAAAGCATTACAGGGAGGACAGCTAGTTGTAGGTTACAGCCTGTTTCGCGCTGGAGATCGCGCTTCTTCTGACCTCATCGCGAAACAGGCTGTAACCTACAACTAGCTGTCCTCCCTGTAATGCTTTTAACCTCGCCAAGGTGACACAATAAAGTTAAGAAGATTTGCAAACGGGTGAGTGCCGCATTATGATATATTATAATAGTTCAGACTTTTACGGACGCGGCAATACCAATTATGTTTATTTTATTTTTTTTTTACTATGCTCTAGGGGGAAAATGGGAAAAGGGGGGTTTTTTCAACTTTTTATATATATATATATTTTTTTACACCCAAAAAAACTTTATTTAACTTATTTTTACTTTTTTTATTAGTCCCCCTAGGGGACTTCAACCAGCGATCTAGTTAGATCGCTTGCACGATATACTGCAATACTAATGTATTGCAGTATATCGTGATTCTGACAGGCACCTATTAAGCCCTGCCGGAGGCAAGCCTTAATAGGTGTACAAAGATGGCGGACCTGGGGGCGTTCATTAAGCCCCCAGGCAGCCATAGCAACCATCGCCCCCCCGCAATTGCGTTGCGGGGGGCGCGATGAGCTGTTAGAGGGGGTCGCCCCCCTCTTTCTGATGATTTAAATGCTGCGGTCAGTATTGACCGCCGCATTTAACGAGTTAAACTAGCGGGATCGCGCTCGAGCGCGATGCCGCTAGTTACGCTGAAATGTCGGCTGTAACATACAGCCGACACCGTCATCGTATGGAGCGAGCTCACTGCGTGAGCCTGCTCCATACTTCCCCTACCCGACTTTGGCGTATGGATACGTCAAATGTCGGGAAGGGGTTAAAGCCTTCTATATACTCTTTGCACCCAAGTATGGCATACAGTGGTGCAAAAGGTACTAGTATACCTAGCCTACTGTCACATTGGGTACGTGGACCCACTGGACCGTACCGTCTTGACGGTATGGCAGCTGGCCAACAGGACACAGGTCACAGTCTATAGTTCATATAGTGTACCTGTGGTAGCTCGGACAGTAGCAAGAAAGGCTAGGCTGGGACTAGACAGCAGGCAGGCGCCAGGCGTGGTGTAGCAGGACAGGCGTGGTATACAGCACAGCACGACTTCAGCTCAACACAGTACTTGACCAGGATAGCATAGGATACAGGTTACTGGTAGCAGGAACGGGAAACACTGGGAACTGGAAAACACTTAGGAAACCATTTGCTTAGACAGACTAGGGTAACGAGAACAAGGCTCAGGCAAGGGAGGAAGGGTCTGGGCCCCTCTTATAGTCCAGGAGCTAATGGGCTAATTTTGACTTAATTTCAGGTGTGGGCGCTGGCCCTTTAAGAGCGAGCACGAGTGTCCATGCGCACCCTACGGGACCTAGCTCGGAGAATCGGAAGTGAGAGCTGGCATCTCCTGAGGAGGAGATGGGGACCAGCGCTCACAGTTTCATGGCTGCAGGCGTCAGGAGGTGAGTTAGCCTGACGGCCCGTGGCCATGGGCATGACAGTATCCCCCCTCTTACACCCCCTCCTCTTAGAGCCAGAACGAGAGAGAAACTTCTTCAGGAGGGTAGGGACATTGGGGTTCTCTTCTGGCTGTGAGGACCTCTCTTCAGGACCAAACCCCCTCCATTCCACCAAATAAAACGTTCTTCCACCCACTCTCTTGGCGTCCAGGATCTCCTTAACCTCAAAAGTCTCTGATGAACCGCTGGGAGCCACTGCAGGAGTGGAAGTCTTGAAGTAGTGGTACTAGATCACCGGCTTCAGCAGTGAGACATGGAAGCAGTTGGGGATCTTGAGGGTAGGAGGCAGCCGAAGCTTGTAGGAAACAGAGTTGATTTGTTGCAAAATCTCGAAGGGTCGAGGAACCTGGGAGCAAACTTGTACGATGGCACACTCAGCCGGATATCCCTAGAGGACAGCCAGACCTTAGTGCCTGGAAGGAACTGGGGAGGCTCTCATCTTCTTGTGTCTGCCTTTCTCTTCATGCGGTCGACCGCCAGCAGTATAAAAGATGGGAGGGTGTTGGCCATAGACAATGAAGAATGGACTCTTAGCGGTGGACTCACTGGTGTGGTTGTTGTAGGAGAACTCAGCCCAAGGAAGCAGCTGCACACAGTCATCATGCTACCAGGAGATAAAGTGTCATAGATAGTTCTCCATAATCTGGTTTATTCTCTCGATTTGACCATTGGACTGGGGATGGTAAGAAGAGGAAAAGTCCAGTTTCACACCAAGGAGTACGCAGAGGGCTCTCCAGAACTTTGAGGTGAACTGAACCCCCCGATCCGACACAATATGTAGAGGCAAGCCGTGCAGACGGAAGATGTGTTGGACGAAGAGATTGGCCAGTCGGGAAGCGGATGGTAGGCCGGTCAGTGGAACTAAATGAGCCATCTTGGAGAAACGGTAAACCACCACCCAGACCGTACTACAACCAGCAGAGACAGGCAGGTCCGTGACAAAGTCCATAGCAATATGTTACCAGGGGGCATCGGGCACAGGCAGCGGCTGGAGCAGGCCTGCCGGTTTGGAGTGGGCAACTTTATTTGCTGCCCACACTGTGCAGAAGGAGACAATGTCCGTGATGTCTTTGGGCAGCGTGGGCCACCAGAACTGACAATCAGGTCTCGGGTCTTACAGAGACCCACGTGACCTGCCAATTTGGAACTGTGTACCCAACGTAGGATTGTTTTTCTGTCAGCCAGACGCACAAAACTCCTCCCCGGGGGAATGTCTCTAACTTGCAGAGGGTTGACAGGGATGATGCAGGACGGGTTAATGATACTCTGTGGAGACTCCATACTGTCCTCTGTTTTGAATGACTTGGACAAGGCATCGGCCCTCACATTCTTGTCGGCCGGATGGTAGTGGAGCTCAAACTGGAACCGGGCAAAGAACAGCAACCACCTAGCCTGATGAGGATTCAGTCTTTGGGCCGTCTGGAGATAAGTGAGGTTCTTGTGGTTCCGTAAATATCAAGATGGGATGAATTGTGCCCTCTAGTAGATCTCTCCACTCCTCCAGAGCCAATTTGATTGCCGGTAACTCCCGATCCCCAATCGAGTAGTTGCGTTCTGCGGAAGAGAAGAGCTTAGAATAATAGCCACAAACCATTGACTTGTCCTTGGAACCTCTCTGGAACAGAAGTGCACCAGCACCGACAGAGGAGGCGTCCACCTCCAACAAGAATTGTCGAGAAACATCTGGATGTTGGAGGATACAGGCTGACGTGAAGGCACTCTTCAGGCTATTAAATCTGGCCTCTGCTTCTGGAGTCCACACCTTGGCATTCATGCCTTTCTTGGTGAGGGTAGAGTTAGGAGATGTCAGTGAGGAGAAGTTCGGAATGAACTGTCTGTAGAAATTGGCGAATCCCAGGAAGCGCTGTATGGCCCTCAAGCCTTGAGGGTGTGGCCATTCCAGGACAGACTGTACCTTTTCAGGATCCATCTTGAGGACTTGATTCAAGATGATGTAGCCCAGGAAGGGTGGAGCATCTTTCTCAAACACGCACTTCTCCAGGCGATTCTCCCTTAACCTCAGCAAAACTTGGCGGACATGTCTCCGATGAGTCATTGGATCTGGAGAAAAAATCAAGATGTCATCAAGATAGACCACAACACAAACATAGAGGAGGTCACGGAAGATGTCATTAACGAACTCCTTGAAGACCGCAGGAGCAATACACAGGCCGAAGGGCATTACTAGATATTCATGTGTTAAATGCAGTCTTCCATTCGTCACCCCCGCAAATTTGGATTAGGTTGTAAGCCTCACGCAGGTCTAGCTTTTGAAAAAATCTTGGCACCACATATGCGATCAAACAGTTCAGAGATCAATGGCAACGGATACCTATTTTTTACCGTGATCTGGTTGAGACACCGGTAGTCGATGCAAGCACGCAGAGAACCATCCTTTTTCTTGACGAAGAAGAACCGGCTCCTGCCGGAGAGGAAGACTTCCGTATGAAGCCCCTCTCCAAGTTCAGAGATAAGTAGAGGAGACCTCCACTTTTTAATTGTTAAATTAAAATAAATTTGGTTTTCCCTCCATGCTCAGGTGTACACCACCTATTGAATTGTAGAATTGATAGGAAAGGGGAGAAGAGGAAAAGGAGCGTGGAGGGTTAAAGTCGCCTTCAATTATAATATATTGATACCGACTGGAATAGGCACAGAAAGATTATGTTGTGCAATGTCCCCTATTTGTTATTGCCACGTTGTAAAGTAATAATAAATTGTTACAGTGTGTAGTTGCGACTTATATCTGATTCAACAAAGTAGAAAATCTATTGGTTACATTCACTACTTTGGTGAGATTAGAAGAGGTAGTGCTGCAAAGATAATAAGTATGTGTGAAATTCCTTGCATAGGCACTCCGCAAGAGGTTATATTCAGATTCTGTGAGCAGCTGCGTATTGCCTGAATGCGTTTTTGGTCTTATTCCAATTAGTTAATTGGTTATACTAAGGTGCAATTCGGACTGTAAATTATGATGATAAGCAGTTGGTTTGCTAGTGCGTTTTATATGCAACGCTATTGTTTCAATCCTCGTTGGATATGCACCTCGGTCAGCATTGTAAGTTAAATAGTATCTACCATAATCAACTGCCTTCAATCAGGCGGCAGTCTGCACAGATAGACAAGCTCTGTTTAAATTGTGAGCATTACTTGATAAATTCAATTATAAGATTTGCTGGTTGTTTGCTCCAGCAAATAATCAGGATGTAAGCTTGTCAGAGCCACGGCAGCTCAGTAGCCTGTGATGATATTATCACCACGTTCGTTCGTTCCCCTTGTGTGCGGAGCGAACTGACAGCTCAACACCCTGTAGTGATGTTACCACTACCTCCGTTCATTCCGGGTTTGCAATGGACGAACTAATTGCGGTAAGATTAGATTTTTACATTTTCTATTACTAATCTTGCCCTCTATAGTCGATAATCTTTCCCTATTACCAGGGTCGGTATAGTCCCGACGCGCGTTTCACTGAACTAAGTCAGCTTCTTCCGGGGGCGGGAGCATTTTGTTTCTGGAGCTACTTAAAGCCCAGAAATTGATTGACATTGAGTATAGCCAATCAATTGCAGGGTGATTTGTTACACTGTTTCTATTGTGAAGGGAACTACGATTGTATCCCTATCAGTAGTTACAAAACAAACTCATTCCATACAGGATTCACCTCAGCGATGTTTTCGTGGATTGACTAAATTCTATTAATATTTGTTTGTATGTTTAAATCATTCGGACATGTTGTGTTGAATCGTATCACTTCTTATACTGTGTGTTATTCAATAAATTTGGAAGTAATATGCTACTAAAATATATTCGGGCTTTACTTATTTTATTATTAGACCTACAAAATCTTTATTTTTGTTTTTTATTTTTTATTTTGTATATTAAATATTTTTAAAGTATTTTTAATATTAATTTATTATTTTTTTATGTTTTTAATTTTAATTATTTATTATTTTTAATGTTTTTGAATGATTTTTGGGGTATTAAGTAATTTTTATATTTATTGTTTCTGGTAATTTCTTAACCCTTATAAGTAAAGTTCATATACCTTTTCTGCTAGTTCTAAGTAAAAACATGTATGTATATTACATCATACATCATTGAGAGGAATTGTCCCAAAATTGAGTCTACCTCAAATAGCTGATAGCTAGAATTCCATGTATGTTAATATAGAATGATTTCATATGAGTAACATCACTATTAGTCAATCCCTTGATTGTTATCTCATTAATATTCCAGAGGTTCCAACCTCTGCAATTCTTAGTTTCCTGAGACATGTTTCCCATGTACTCTTTTAGTGGGTATTCCTTGAGATTATGGCATTTTATTGCACACAATCAAGCAGGATCTCCTAATTGTTTGATTTTATTTAGGACTTCTTATAATATACAATTGGCTTAGGACAGCATGTAATAACACATGTTGCATGCTAGTTATTTGTGAAATTGTGCTTATTGGGAATACGGTGAAAAGCGGAGTGTCACTTCTTTAGAGAAAGCAGCCAAAATTGAAGGATTCATTTAATCCATGTGGGCTCACAGAGTTCATGTTAAAAATCCACTTACTCTCTTCTTTTAGCAACAAAGAATCGACATCCCCACCTCTGATTCCCGTGGTGAGGTGGCAAATGGCCCAGCCCGATAACTCTTTAAAATTAAGATTATGGCTGTGTTTGAAGTGTCTGGCCACTGGTGTTGGTTGAAACAGTTTATTTTGTTTTTTTGTCTCCATTTCCACCTTGTCATAATTTCTTATGCTACCAATATGTTCCCTTATTCTCGTTTTGAGATCTCTCTTGGTTTTTCCCACGTAGTGTAGGTTACACGTGCATTTAAGGACATATATCACCCCCTTGGTGGCACAGGTGATGTGTTCCCGGATTTTGTAGTGATCTCCTTTTCCATTCTTAAAACCCTGCTTTTTTATCAGGATTTGACAGGCTGTACATAGGCCGCATGGATAGAACCCTGGGTATTTTTGTCCAAGTTCTCCTTAACATAGGCGGACATGGAAAGTGTCTCTGGCAGGAGAGAGGATATACCCTACCACGCGGAAGGGATGCACCAGGAACTAGGTCCATAGGACAGTCATACGCCCGGTGTGGGGGCAGCGTCTCCGCCTCATTCTTGCTGAAGACATACAAAAATGCAGAATAATGACCGGGCAATCTTGCCAAGGACCGAGGCAGAGGAGGCTGAGCCGAACAAATCTGTACCAGGCAATGGTTGTGACACTGGGGACCCCACCGGAGAACCTGTCCAGATTTGTAGTCCAGGACTGGGGCATGCAGTCGGAGTCAGGACAGGCCCAGCAGCACAGGATTGATGGCTTTAGCGAGAACAAAGAACGAGAGGAACGCGGAGTGGAGGGCTCCCACTTGGAGCCTCAGCGGTTTGGTCACAGCTATAATTGGGTCTGGCAGCGGTAGTCCATTCACAGACACAACCATCAACGGCCTTTCCAGAGGGGTAGTGGGCAATTTGAGAAGATCCACCAGGTTTCTACGAATGAAATTAGCAGCAGATCCAGAGTCCAGATACGCAGAAACCTGATGCGTTTTCTCGCCGGACACTATGGTCCGGAAATGGATAATTTAGACGAAAGTCCCTCTTTATCCAAGGTTGTCGCTTTTGGGGACACAGACGCACAAGATGGCCTCCGAGGCCGCAATATAGACAGTCCCGAGGTGCGTCTGTGTTGTCTCTCCTGGGTAGACCGCTTAAACTGGTCTGTCCTCACAGACTCCTTAGAAGAATCAGCATCAGAGGACAGCAGGGCAAAGTAGGAACCAGACTAGGGAGTCCTCCCTCCCGATGAGCTTTTTGGAACCATTCTCAGATCCTCAATCCGAGCGGCCAGGAGGATGAGATCAAGTAGCGTAGACGGTAGATCCTGGGCAGCAAGCTCGTCCTTAATCCTAGGAGACAGTCCCTGCCACAACAGTTCTCCCGCCAGGGTGCGGAAGTGGATGGCGTACTCGCCCACGGAGGTGTCTCCCTGGCGTAGTTTCAGCAAGGAGGCGGCTGCAGACAAGACTCGTCCAGGCTCCTCAAACACCATGCAAAATGTCCGTAGGAACCACTGGAAGTCACGGGTCTCTGGTCCTTGTCTCTCCCAGATAGGGTTCACCCATGCAAGGGCCCTGCCAGTGAGGAGAGAGATGATGAAAGCGACCCTTGAGCCATAAGACGAAAATGCCCTTGCATTCAAGTGGATCTGGCACTGGTTCAAAATCCAAGGCAGGTCCTTGCGTCTCCATCATAGCAGTCAGGAAGTGGCAAAGAAAATCGTGAATCAGCACTGCCAGGAGGTGTAGTCAGAGGATCAGTACTGCCAGGAGGTGTAGTAGGAGTATCGGCAGCTTGCACCTCTAGCCGACGTGAAATAATGTTCAAGGTCTGGAGGAGTTGGTCCTGTTGAGACCGGAGGTCTAGCATATCCGCCCGCAAGTCTTGTGACATCATCATGGTCTTGGATTGACCAACAGGGTACATGGCCTGAGCCTACTGTCCCATTGGATACGTGGACCCACTGGACCGTACCGCCTTGACAGTATGGCAGCTGGCCAACTGGACACAGGTCACAATCTATAGTTCATACAGTGTACCTGTGGTAGCTCAGACAGTAGCAAGACAGGCTCGGCTTGGACTAGGCAGCAGGCAGGTGCCAGGCGTGATGTAGCAGGACAGGCGTGGTATACAGCACAGCACGACTTCAGCTCAACACGGTACTTGACCAGGATAGCGCGGGATACAGGTAGCAGGAACGAGAAACACTGGGATCTGGAAAACACTTAGGAGACCATTTGCTTAGACAGACTAGGGTAACGAGAACAAGGCTCAGGCAAGGGAGGAATGGGCTGGGCCCCTCTTATAGTCCAAGGGCTAATGGGCTAATTTTAACTTAATTTCAGGTGCGGGCGCTGGCCCTTTAAGAGCAGGCACGAGCGTGCACGTGCATCCTATGGGACCCAGTCGTGAGAAGCGGAAGTGAGAGCTGGCGTCTCCTGAGGAGGAGATGGGGACCTGGGCTCACGGTTCTATGGCTGCTTTTTTTGACAATTCCATACAGTATGCGGTAAATCTGCCTTATCATCGGAGCACCTCTTACAATCAGCGTTATATCTAAGATCCGCCTTTTGTAGAAGATCTGGGGTATAATATAATCTATATACCAAATTAAATTGTGTCCATTTGTGATTATTAGACAATTTTCATGTTTTGGTAAATATTTTCCCAAATTTTCTTATCCAAACATCCTATATCCCTTTCCCACTTTCGTGCACTGCTATGTTATGTAATTCATCAATGGTGTCTCCCCATAGGAGCCTATAAATTTGTGATAGTGATTTTCTAGAGTTACTGAATTTAATCAGCAAGTCCAACACTCTATGTTGCATAACTTTAACCCCTTTACGACTGCCATACGGCTATACATGTTCCTACTGACAAGGTCCCGTGCAGTTAGCACGTGTATAAACGTTGACAGCCTGGAACAGGTTTGATAAGTGCAGTACTGCTTCAGTGTGAGCAATACTGCACCCTCATGTCGGCCGGGGCTTTGAGAGCCCTGGAATACACCCCCCACTGTAGATAGTGCCACCCTCTAGGCAGCGCAAAACACTCTGTAGATAGCGCCACCTAAGCTCCTTGCAGCATCTGAATAACTGGCCGAGCATTCCCCTCCTAGAGGGAGCCCCTGCCGTCTCTCCATCCCCACTGTAGATAGTGCCACCCCCCCTGCAGATAGCAACCCCCCCTGTTGTAGATAGCGCCACCTGAACTGACTCTAGGAGCAGAAGCCCCGGGGTCAGTTCACACAGGCCGGGGATTCTGCTTCTAGAGAGAGCCCCTAACGTCACAGACCTTTTGGACAGTGACGTTAGTGGCTCTCTCTAGGTTCGGAATACCCGGCCGACACTTTAGACGGGGATTCCGCTATTGGAGCAGCCCCTGGTGTCAATATCCATATATGGACAATGACGTCAGCGGCTCTCTTTAGGAGCGGAATCCCCGTCTCAGATCGCTCTGTGTCAGGGATTCCGCTACTGGAGAAGCCTCTGGCGTCACTATCCATATATGGACAGTGATGTCAGGGGCTACTCCTGGAGCGGAATCCCCGCTCTGGCAGGGGAATCCGCTTTTAGAGTTAACCCCTGACGTCACTTTTCATACATGGACAGAGACAGCAGGGGCTTCCTGTAGGAGGGGAATCTTTGGCCAGAAAGATTCCGCTCCTACAGGGAGCTATAGTGGTGCTATTTACAGGAAGGGGGGCATTTTTTTTTTGGGGGGGGGGGCACTATCTGCAGCGGGGATATTATTAAATACAGGGGGGATGTTGCTATCTACAGCGGGAGGTGGCGCCATTTACAGGTGGTGTGGTGCTATCTACAGAGGGATGCTTTATACAGTTGGTGTGGCACTATCTAGATGGGAACTGTGGCATGATATTGGCACTATCTACAGGGGACACTGTGGCGCTATCTACATGGGCACTATGTGGGCATTATCTACAGGGAGAAATGTGGTACAAAGTGGGCAATGTGGCACTATTTACAGTGGGCACTATCAATGTGGGCACTAGCACTATCTATGTGGGAAATGTGGCACCTATCTACAGTGGTATTGTGTCACAATATACATGGGCACTGTGGTGTTTTCAGGGGGTTGGGATAAAAAACCCTAATGAATATAAAATTCATCCATTTTTTTTAACGTCCATGAAAAATGGATGGCAAATGCCGGTTAAAAATGGTCAGACGGCCGGGAAATGGATTCAAATTTTGTGACACATTGATGCAAAACAGTCATGAAAGACTGACAGCTGATTTCTTGTTGACTGACATTTATTTCACGGTCGTGTGTATATAGCCCTCTTCACTCTCCCCTCACAGCGATCCAGGGTGAAGGAGAGAGAAGAGGACTAATTGTAACAGAGCTCTACAATGTATGTACACTACCGTTCAAAAGTTTAGGGTCACTTAGAAATTTCCTTATTTTTGCAAGAAAAGCACAGTTTTTTTTCAATGAAGATAACATTAAATTAATCAGAAATACCCTCTATACATTTTTAATGTGCTAAATGACTATTCTAGCTGCAAACATCTGGTTTTTAATGCAATATCTACATAGGTGTATAGAGGCCCATTTCCAGCAACCATCACTCCAGTGTTCTAATGGTACATTGTGTTTGCTAACTGTGTTAGAAGGCTAATGGATGATTAGAAAACACTTGAAAACCCTTGTGCAATTATGTTAGCACCGCTGTAAACAGTTTTGCTGTTTAGAGGAGCTATAAAACTGACCTTCCTTTGAGCTAGTTGAGAATCTGGAGCATTACATTTGTGGGTTCGATTAAACTCTCAAAATGGCTAGAAAAAGAGAGCTTTCATGTGAAACTCGACAGTCTATTCTTGTTCTTAGAAATGAAGGCTATTCCATGCGAGAAATTGCCAAGAAACTGAAGACTTCCTACAACGGTGTGTACTACTCCCTTCAGAGGACAGCACAAACAGGCTCTAACCAGAGTAGAAAGAGAAGTGGGAGGCCCGCTGCACAATTGAGCAATAAGACAAGTACATTAGGGTCTCTAGTTTGAGAAAAAGACGCCTCACAGGTCCTCAACTGGCAGCTTCATTAAATAGTACCCGCAAAACGCCAGTGTCAATGTCTACAGTGAAGAGGCGACTCCGGGATGCTGGCCTTCAGGGCAGTGTGGCAAAGAAAAGCCATATCTGAGACTGGCTAATAAAAGGAAAAGATTAATATAGGCAAAAGCACACAGACATTGGACAGAGGAAGATTGGAAAAAAGTGTTATGGACAGACGAATCGAAGTTTGAGGTGTTTGGATCACACAGAAGAACATTTGTGAGATGCAGAACAACTGAAAAGAAGAGTGCCTGACGCCATCTGTCAAGCATGGTGGAGGTAATGTGATGGTCTGGGGTTGCTTTGGTGCTGGTAAAGTGGGAGATTTGTACAAGGTAAAAGGGATTTTGAATAAGGAAGGCTATCACTCCATTTTGCAACGCCATGCCATACCCTGTGGACAGCGCTTGATTGGAGCCAATTTCATCCTACAACAGGACAATGACCCAAAGCACACCTCCAAATTATGCAAGAACTATTTAGGTAAGAAGCAGGCAGCTGGTATTCTATCTGTAATGGAGTGGCCAGCGCAGTCACCAGATCTCAACCCCATAGAGCTGTTGTGGGAGCAGCTTGACCGTATGGTACACAAGAAGTGCCCATCAAGCCAAACCAACTTGTGGGAGGGCCTTCTGGAAGCATGGGGTGAAATTTCTCCCAATTACCTCAGCAAATTAACAGCTAGAATGCCAAAGGTCTGCAATGCTGTAATTTGCTGTAAGCAAAGTTTGAAGGAGAAAATTATTATTTGATATAAAAGTCATTATTTCTAACCTTGTCAATGTCTTAACTATATTTTCTAGTCATTTTGCAACTCATTTAATAAATATAAGTGTGAGTTTTCATGGAAAACACAAAATTGTCTGGGTGACCCCAAACTTTTGAACGGTAGTGTATATAAATAAATATATATATATATACACTACCGTTCAAAAGTTTGGGGTCACCCAGACAATTTTGTGTTTTCCATGAAAACTCACACTTATATTTATCAAATGAGTTGCAAAATGACTAGAAAATATAGTTAAGACAGTGACAAGGTTAGAAATAATGACTTTTATTTCAAATAATAATTTTCTCCTTCAAATTTTGCTTTGGTCTTGGAATGCTCCATTTGCAGCAATTACAGCATTGCAGACCTTTGGCATTCTAGCTGTTAATTTGCTGAGGTAATCGGGAGAAATTTCACCCCATGCTTCCAGAAGCCCCTCCCACAAGTTGGATTGGCTTGATGGGCACTTCTTGCGTACCATACGGTCAAGCTGCTCCCACAACAGCTCTATGGGGTTGAGATCTGGTGACTGCGCTGGCCACTCCTTTACAGATAGAATACCAGCTGTCGGCTTCTTCCCTAAATAGTTCTTGCATAATTTGGAGGTGTGCTTTGGGTCATTGTCCTGTTGTAGGATGAAATTGGCTCCAATCAAGCGCTGTCCACAGGGTATGGCATGGCGTTGCAAAATGGAGTGATAGCCTTCCTTATTCAAAATCCCTTTTACCTTGTACAAATCTCCCACTTTACCAGCACCAAAGCAACCCCAGACCATCACATTACCTCCACCATGCTTGACAGATGGCGTCAGGAACTCTTCCAGCATCTTTTCAGTTGTTCTGCGTCTCACAAATGTTCTTCCGTGTGATCCAAACACCTCAAACTTCGATTCGTCTGTCCATAACACTTTTTTCCAATCTTCCTCTGTCCAATGTCTTTGTGCTTTTGCCCATATTAATCTTTTCCTTTTATTAGCCAGTCTCAGATATGGCTTTTTCTTTGCCACTCTTCCCTAAAGGCCAGCATCCCGGAGTCGCCTCTTCACTGTAGATGTTGACACTGGTGTTTTGCGGGTACTATTTAATGAAGCTGCCAGTTGAGGACCTGTGAGGCGTCTATTTCTCAAACTAGAGACTCTAATGTACTTGTCTTGTTGCTCAGTTGTGCAGCGGGGCCTCCCACTTCTCTTTCTACTCTGGTTAGAGCCTGTTTGTGCTGTCCTCTGAAGGGAGTAGTACACATACTTAGTAGTACACAAGTCTTCAGTTTCTTGGCAATTTCTCGCATGGAATAGCCTTCATTTCTAAGAACAATAATAGACTGTCGAGTTTCACATGAAAGCTCTCTTTTTCTAGCCATTTTGAGAGTTTAATCAAACCCACAAATGTAATCATCCAGATTCTCAACTAGCTCAAAGGAAGGTCAGTTTTATAGCTCCTCTAAACAGCAAAACTGTTTACAGCGGTGCTTACATAATTGCACAAGGGTTTTCAAGTGTTTTCTAATCATCCATTAGCCTTCTAACACAGTTAGCAAACACAA
Organism: Rhinoderma darwinii; assembly: GCF_050947455.1. NCBI lineage: Eukaryota > Metazoa > Chordata > Amphibia > Anura > Rhinodermatidae > Rhinoderma > Rhinoderma darwinii. Next base: position 57,094,092 of record NC_134694.1, read on the forward strand.
TGTACCATTAGAACACTGGAGTGATGGTTGCTGGAAACGGGCCTCTATAAACCTATGTAGATATTGCATTAAAAACCAGACGTTTGCAGCTAGAATAGTCATTTAGCACATTAACAATGTATAGAGTGTATATCTGATTAATTTAATGTTATCTTCATTGAAAAAAACTGTGCTTTTCTTGCAAAAATAAGGAAATTTCTAAGTGACCCTAAACTTTTGAACGGTGGTATATATATATATATATATATATATATATATATATATATATATATACATACATACAGTGTAAATATATATATATATATGTCAAATATATATAAAATAGTTGTGATATTCAAAACGGTTCCAAAGATATTATCGTTTAAAGAAGTTCATATCAAAAACTGAAAATTTGACCTTGACACAGGGGCATCAATGACCCTTGGTTATGAAAAGTTTAAATAAGTGTTTATTAGCTTCTCTTCTAGCTGCGTGCAAAATTTGTGAAAATATCTAAAATAAAATTTCACACCATATTACATAGTTACATAGTTCGTACGGTTGAAAAAAGACACATGTCCATCAAGTTCAACCAAGGGATGGGAAAAGGGAAGCAAAAAATTTCTACACATAAGAGCTTAGATTTTTTTGTTCTAGAAAATCATCTAAGCCTTTTTTAAAGCCATGTACTGTCCCTGCTGTGACCAGCTCCTGCGGTAGACTATAGATTCACAGTTCTCACAGTAAAGAAGGCTTGTCGCCTCTACAGGTTGAACCTTTTTTTTTTTCCAGACGGAGGGAGTACCCCTTTGTTTTTTGAGGGGGTTTTACATGGAACAGGATTTCACCATATTTTTTGTATGTGCCATTAATATATTTATATAAGTTAATCATGTCCCCCCTTAGTCATCTTTTTTCAAGGCTAAATAGATTTAGTTCTTTTAATCTTTAATCATAACTTAGATTCTCCATGCCCCTTATTAGCTTTGTTGCTCTTGTTATATTTTCTAACTCCAGGGCATCCTTTCTATGAACTGGAGCCCAGAACTGAACTGCATATTCTAGATGAGGCCTTACTAGTGCTTTGTAAAGTGGTAATACTACATCCCTGTCCCGCGAGTCCATGCCTCTTTTAATACACGACGATATCTTGCTGGCCTTTGAAGCAGCTGATTGACATTGCATGCTGTTATTTAGTTTATGATTTACAAGTACACCCAGATCCTTCTCAACAAGTGACTCCTCCAGTGTAGCTCCCCTAGGACATATGATGCATGCAGGTTGTTCGTACCCAGGTGCATAACTTTACATTTATCTACATTAAACCTCATTTGCCAAGTGGACGCCCAAACACTCAGTTTGTTTAAATCCGCTTGCAATTCACGAACATCTTCCATTGATTGAACATTACTACATAGCTTGGTGTCATCTGCAAAAATAGAAATAGTGCTATTAATCCCATCATCTATATCATTAATAAATAAATTGAATAATAGTGGTCCCAGCACGGAACCCTGGGGTATACCACTTATAACCGGGGACCATTCAGAGTAGGAATCATTGACCACAACTCTCTGGATACGGTCCTTGAGCCAATTTTCAATCCAATTACAAACAATACTTTCTAAACCTATAGTCCTTAACCTCTTCACGCGCTGCTCCGCAATAGTACGTCCTGCAGAGGGGTTAGTTCCCGCATCCAGACGTACTATTGCGGAGTAGTTCCCGGCGCACACTGTCCTAACGGACAGTGTCTGGGAACTGGTAGGTCAGCTGTCCCCGACAGCTGACACGCCAGCCTTGCCGGTCAGCGAACCATCGCCGCTGATTTCGGCAATTAACCCCATAAATGCGGCGACGGATTGGCGTTGCCGCATTTAAGTGGTTTGAAGCACATCGGCAGCCCCCACGAAGTGATCGTGGGGGCTACCGATGCTTGTTACGGCAATCGGAGGTCAGACAATGACGTGTGTAGTGTAATGTAATGTACAGCGATCAAAGCTGCAAGTCTAAGTTCCCCTAGTGGGACAAGTGAAAATAGTAAAAAAAAGATATTAAAAATGTTTTAAAAAAAAGTGTAAAAATAAAAGTTAGAAGTTACATAAACAAACACTGCATTTTTTTCCTATAAGTCTTTCATTATAGGAAAAAAATGAACATTTTAAAAAACTACACATATCTGGTATCGCCACGTTCGTAACGACCCCAACTATAAAACTATAATGTTATTTTTCCCGCACGATGAACACGCCAAAAAAAATCAATAAAAAATGACACCAGAATCGCTATTTTTTGGTCACCACACCTCCCAAAATAGAGAATAAAAAGTGATCAAAAAGTCGCATGTACCCGAAAATAATACAGATAAAAACTACAACCCGTCCCGCAAAAAACAAGCCCTTACACAGCTTTTTTGACTGAAAAATAAAAAAGTTACGGCTCTCAGAATATGGTGACACAGAAAATAAATTATTTTATAAAAAAGTGATTTTATTGCGCAAACGCTGCAAAACATAAAGAAACCCTATATACATATGGTATCGCCGTAATTGTACCGTAATTGTATATGGTATCGCCGTAATTTATAGTGCACGGTGAACGCCGCAAAAAATAAACTAAAAAACATTGTCAAAATTGCTTGTTTTTGGTCACCCGGCTTGCAAAAAAATTTAATAAAAAGTGATCAAAAAAAGGGGCGTGGCTTGGCAGCTGAACCTGATTGCCGCTTGATACTTCGGCTCCGGCATGAAGCACTAAAAAATAGCTGTTTAAGCACCGAGGAACGAGAGAGGAAGCTAACTAAACATACAAGCACAGAAGGGAGATGCCGAGGAAAAGAAAACCGGTGACGAAACCTGTAAAATTTACGGACTTTTACTATCCAAGACGACCAGAGGAAGACAGGGAGGAAATGGCCTCCGACACACAGGCTAGCTCACTCACCTCTGAATCGCACCATCAAACCCTGAGGAGAGAAAGGGAAAAGCAGTTGCCGAGAAGAAGCAGATCAGTGTCAGCATCGGAGATTTGTCTGCTTGCAGAGGGGAGGAATGTGCACACAAGAGCACTCAGAGATACAATCTCTATGAAAGAGCGCGCTTCTCCACATAGCCCTGCTTCACCACGTGGGCTGGTCTTCTCGGCGCCATCTTCCCCGACACACAGAAGCCCTGAGACACCAAGGGGGACAGTACAGGACCCGGAAGATACACAGGACACGGTAGGAACTAATATATCTGTTACCTCTATCCCTGGGCAAGTCCTTGATCAGTTGCCCTCATCTTCCAACCCTGTAACAGAAGCTATGCTCAAGACCATGTTGCAGGCTTTACATCACTCACTTCATGCAGGCATGGCTGAGCTCATTAACCCCTTGGCTACCGCTGTGGCAGCAGTGGAACATAGAGTACAGCATGTAGAAACGAAAATGAGTGAAATCACCTCATCTCATAACTCTCTTATTGATGCCCACTATGACCTAGAAAATGACCTATCCCAAGTAAAAGCGAAAATAGCAGATTTGGAAGATAGATCCAGACGTAATAATCTCAAATTCAGAGGCATCCCGGAGAATATTGCACCAAAAGATCTAAATCAATATGTTCAGGACTTTATTCAAGCTCTGCTCCCAACTTGTTCTTCGCAAGACCTGATCATAGATCGAGTACATAGAATACCTAAGCCTAAACATCTTGCGGAACCCATACCCCGAGACGTACTGGCCAGAGTGCATTTTTTTCACATCAAAGAGAAATTCTTATATGCTTCTAGGAAAGAATCTGCTATCCCAGCAAAGTTTAAAGAGATATCAGTATATTCGGATCTATCTGCGATGACCCTGCAACTACGCAGACAACTACACCCGATCACTTTGGCATTAAGAGATCATAACATCCCTTATCGATGGGGCTTTCCGGTTCGCCTCATGGTCTCATACGAAAATTCATCTCACATAATTAAATCGGTATCGGAAGGCGTTACCCTTCTGAAGAAATGGAATATTGCCGTTCCTCCTCCTAAACCACCATTTCTGGGCGCTCCACTACATATCAGAGAGGAATGGAGAACAACTGGCCAACGTGAGAGACTACCCCGCTGAATGCTGGGACTAAGGCCTGGATGGCTGTAATAAGGAACTCAGCGCTATGTCCTTGGACCCTCTCTTGTTCTTACGGGCTTTATTAGCCATTAGAGATGCCGGCGGGCGGCAATTGGAGTTCGGTTTCGGATGGACTGCTCTACCCCAGACATAAGGGATAACGAGATACTTCGTCCATCCCTGAAATGTGGTTCGATGTTACTTTGTGTTGTTGTTTCTATCTTGTTCTTTTTCTCTGTGCACCAGTTGTTTACGATCAGATTCCTAACCAGTGCTTACATGATTGCTTTACATATGTCTTGCTATAGGAAACTCGGGGAACCCTACACTAGACAAGGAAAGGGGCAAATCCTATTACATATGTATGTGCGGAGATTAGGTATGATGCTAGCATATATACATACGGTATAATGGTTATCTCAATTTTGTCCTTGAATGTGAACGGCCTGAATAGCCCTCAGAAACGAGCTCATATGTGGAGAGAGGCAAAATCAAAGAGGTGCGATGTTTTGTGTATACAGGAGTCACACCTCTTGAAGAAAGATGCTGATCGCATAAAACATAGATTATTTCCTGACATATATCAGTCACATTATCTCACTAAATCTAGAGGCGTCTTGATAGCAGTAAAAAATACTGTAGCCTTTCAAATGCTTCAAACACATATAGACCCGGAAGGAAGATATGTAGTGATTATATGTCTGCTTAATAATGTTAAATACACATTGGTGAATCTGTACGCTCCTAACAGACACCAAATTAGATTTTTTCATAAAATTTTTAGAATTCTAGATAAATGCAGGGAAGGGAAATTACTTATATGTGGAGATTTCAACACAGTGATGGATGCCTCAATTGACTCTACTTCCAAAACTAGACTATCTCAGACACATCTGAGAGATCTCTGCTGGAATAGAGAACTGTATGATGTATGGCGCCTACAACATGGCTCTGAGACGGATTTCGCCTTTTATTCACAGCCTCATGACAGCTACTCACGCATAGATATGTTTATCGTAGAAAAAGAGGTATTACTCCTGTCAAAAGAGACGCACATTCAAGATATCACGTGGTCTGATCATGCGACCTTGTTGTTAAAACTTGACGAAAAACATAGCGTCAATCAGACTTACTTGTGGCGCTGTAGCTCTTTCCTTTTGTCCCAAGGTAAATACAGGGGAGAACTTGAAAGAGATCTTAAGGAATACTTCCAAATTAATGACACCCCTGATATTAATATAGACACCCTTTGGAATGCTCATAAAGCATTTATACGAGGCTCCTTGATCCGCCTTGGACATATCGCTAAGAAGCAAAGATTAGCAAAAGTGACGTCACTGACGGAAGACATACATAAAATAGAGGCTTTGAATAAATCAGCTCCGTCTCAGAGTTATTCGACTCAGCTTTTCCGACTTAGACAAGAAATGCGAAAATGTTTACTAACGGAATATGAGAAATCTCTTAGGAAAACGAAAGCCACATATTACTCACAAAATAACAAAGCAAGTAAACTATTGGCCGCTAGACTCAAAATTCAAAATAGGAAATCCAGAATTCCCTTCTTGATCGACCCCCACACCAAACACAAAATTATGCATCCTAAAGATATAGCTGATCAGTTTAAAAAATATTATTCGTCACTATATAATTTAAATGAAGACCCATTCACGGCCCATCCGACCCCATTAGAAATTGAAATTTTTTTAAGGCATATCACACTCCCCCACTTGTCACCTCTTCAACTCTCCACTCTAAATGCCCCAATCTCGGAATCAGAAGTAAAAGATATCATCCGTGGATCTCCTTCCGGTAAATCCCCTGGCCCAGATGGGTTGACTAACGATTATTATAAAACGTTCAGAAATATTCTAACACCTGTTCTTAACAAATTTTTTCAGAAAGCTATGTCCTCGGGATCGCTCCCTCGAGAAAATCAGATGGCATTGATTGTAACGATACCTAAGCCAGGGAAGTCTCCGGATGTCCCACAGAATTTCAGACCCATATCTCTGTTGAATACAGATATTAAGATGTATGCAAAACTTTTGGCAAACAGGTTAGCCTCCCTACTCCCTTCCTTAATTCAAGAAGATCAGGTCGGATTTGTCAAAGGCCGACAGGCTTCGGATAACACCAGGAGGATAGTGAGCCTTTTACATCATATTGATAAACATAAAATTCCATCTGTTTTACTAGCATTAGACGCAGAAAAGGCATTTGACCGGATTCATTGGACATATGCATTTAAAGTACTGGATAATATGGGGTTCAAGGGAGGGATTTATACTGCAATCCAAGCCCTTTATTCCCACCCGTCTGCAAAGGTATTTACAAACGGGGTATTATCAGAAGATTTTAAAATCACAAATGGTACGAGACAAGGTTGTCCGCTATCCCCCCTCATATTTATATTGGCTATGGAACCCTTGGCTCAGATGCTTAGAATGCATGAACAAATTCATGGAATACAAGTAGGCCCGCTAACTCACACTATCTCACTATTTGCAGATGACATACTTTTGTCTTTGTCGCATCCGGAGACCTCCCTGGCGGCAGTCCTAGAATGTATACAATTATTTGGTAACATCTCCCTTTATAAACTCAACACCCAAAAATCACAAATCCTCCCTTTGTGTTTATCCCAATCCAAATTACATTTCTTACAAAACAAGCATCGGTTAGATTGGAGGATGGTAGAAATATCATATTTGGGACTTCATTTGACTCCCAAACATGAGTCTTTGTATGTAAATAATTACACACCGCTCCTCAATGACATAAAAAATGAAGCTAATAGATTGCAAAAATGTGAGATCTCCTGGATCGGAAGGATCGCTTCTTTTAAAATGCTTTTACTCCCGAAACTCTTATATCTATTCCGCACCCTGCCCATATACCTTCCCAAGACATTTTTCCAACAAATCCAGAAAATATTATCACAATTTGTGTGGGCTAGGAGGAAACCCAGAATTGCATTTCACATATTGACCAGAGATAGGAAACTAGGGGGAATGGGAATCCCGAATATTCATAGCTATTACATAGCCACGGTAGTAGCTCAAATTTCCGCGTGGTGGAAAACGGAAAACGCGAAACCTTGGGTGCATATCGAGGCTTCTTATATTTTCCCGGCTTCACTTAAGGCACTCTTATTTCTTCAATACTGGGACTTACCTTGCCATTTAGACCTATCCCCGCTCACTATAGTTGCTCTACATTGCTGGAAATATCTGCATACATATTCTAAAGAGAATCTTCCTATGCCCAAATCAATCATACCCATAGACTTATTGGAGTTGGCTATTTCAGACTTGAACATTTCTATGTGGAAAAAGGGAGGTATTACGGATATAGCACAACTCTTCCAAAATAATCAGCTAGTAGACTTTTCGTACCTGAGATTCAAATACTCAATCCCTGCACGAGACCTATATAAATATTTCCAAATTAGACACTTTCTGAAGAGTCATGGTAATCTGGAATCTGTATACAATCATACAATATTTGGGGGTTTCAATAGAAATCTCAAGGGTCTTAAATATATATATGATTCAATCGATACTCAAGCTATATTTGTCAAAACCTACCCTATTAAAATGTGGGAAAGAGACTTGGGAACAGGTTTCACAGATAAAGAATGGTTGAAAGCCTTTAAACTCGCTCATACATCCTTATCATGTGCGTCTCATGCAGAAGCAGCGATTAAAACCACCTTACGGTGGTATTATACACCTGATCGACTCCAACAGATGTTTCCCCAAACCCAAGCCCTATGCTGGAGAAATTGCAAGCAAAAGGGTACACTGATTCATATACTATGGGAATGCCCGGTCATTGGAGAATATTGGGATAAAGTATTTGCCCTCTTGAGAGAGTTGCTGGGGAATGGGGTACATATGTCACCACAGAAAGCTCTACTATTCCTCCAGATGGATGAAATTCCTCCACATGCTAGGGTTTTAGTATGTAAAATTTTAAATATGGCTAAGCTGGTCATAACTCGTTATTGGACTAATTACATCCCCTCTCTTATCAGAACTAGTGGAACTGATTAATACATCTCATGCATACGAGAAAATTATTGCATATGGTAATTGTACGAAGGATACATTTGATACGAGATGGAACTTGTGGAACCATAGTTCTTACTACAAACTTAACTGAGAAGGGAGTTAATTATGTAGGTAAAGCAATACATATTGTAAGTACATAAGTTAAGTTTGTTTACTGTTTTGGTTAATTTTATACTGGAACTCATGTGATTTATTTACATTTTCTGAAATACAAACGAGAGTTGACATTATATATGCAGAGGTTTTGTACAAATGATAAATGTAATGTTAACCGGTCTAAAGGTAATTTGAGCTAAGAAAATGTAATGTTCAAAATCTGTACATTTCTTTGCAAAAAATTTCAATAAAAATCATTGAAACGAAAAAGTGATCAAAAAAATCGCATGTACCCCAAAATGGTACCAATTAAAAGTACAGATTGTCCCGCAACAAATAAGCCCTCACGCAGCTCCGGTGGTGAAAAAATAAAGACGTTCTGGCTCCCAGGAATATGGCGATGAAAATGTGCAGTGTTTTCTAAAAGCGGATAAGATCCGACACCATTTATCAGTGCGAGACCGGCCACATATCTATGAATTATTATTTATTTACCGCATTTTTATACCCTCTTATTATGCCCTGATGTTCTCCGCACAGATTACATATGCCCCCACATATACCAGCGAAACCCAAAACAGAAAAACGACCAAGCAAAATCTGCGCTCCAAAAGCAAAATGGCATCCCTCCCTTCTGAGCCCTGCAGCGTGCCCAAACAGCAGTTTGTGCCCACATATATGGCATCGCCATACCCGGGAGAACCCGCTTAACGCTTTATGAGGCATTTGTCTTCAGGGGCACAAACTGGGCACGACATATTATGCACTAAAATGGCATATCAGTGGAAAATTGCAATATTCACACCATCCACTGTGCATTAACCCCTTTGAGCACTATGACTTAATAGCACGTCATGGTGCGGGGGTGATGTATGGAGCGGGCTCACGTGCTGAGCCCGCTCAATACGCTGCGGGTGTCAACTGTGTATTACAGCTGACACCAGGGACTAACGGACAGGAGCAGTGATCGCTCTGTTGCAGGAGTCTGTAAAAATAACAATACACTGCAATAGAATAGTATTGCAGCATATTGTACCCGCGGATCCAATGATCGCTTGTACAAGTCCCCTAAGGGGACTAATAAAATGTGTAGAGGAATTAAAGTTATTAGTAGTGAGAAAGAAAAAAGTTGAAAGTAAAAAAAAAAAACAATTTTTCTTCAAAAGTAATGTAAAAAAATAAACAGAATTGATATCGCTACGTCCATAAAAGGCCGAACTATTACAATATACCATTATTTAACTCACACGGTGAAAACCGTAAAAAACTTAAATAATTTAAACCGCCAAAATCGCTGTAGTTTTCGTTTTTACTGCACGGCGAAAGCTGTAAAAACGAAAACCCCAAAAAATGGAATCAGATTTTTTTCCTATATTCCTATATTTTCCTATTTTTTTTCAGTTTCCCAGTACTTTGTATGCCACTTTAAATGGTATCAATAGAAACTACAATTCCTCCCGCAAGAAATAAGCCCTCACATCACTCTACTGACGGAAAAAGAAAAAAGTTATGGCTCTTGGAAGGCGGGTAGTGAAAATTGAAAATAAGAAAGCAAAAAATGGATCAGTCCTGAAAGGGTTAATTCATTTCTAATGAAAAAAATGTATGACCACATGTGGGGTATTTCCGTACCCGGGAGAAATAGCTTTACAAAAAATTATTGTTTATTTCTCCTTTATCCCTTGTGAAAATGAGAAAATTCAACATTTTAGTGGAAAAAAATTGTGATATTAATTTTCTCCACCTAATTCTAATAAATTCTGCAAAAGACCCGTGGAGTCTAAATGCTCACTATACCCCTAGAAAAATTCCTTGAGGGGTGTTTCCAGGGGTAACTTAGGGGGCTTCCACTGTTTTGGTCCCTCCAGGGCGTTGCAAAGGCGGCATGGCACCGAAAAACAATCCAGCAAAATCCGTGCTCCAAAATCCAAATGGCGCTACTTCCCTTCTGAGCGCTGCCATGGGTCCAATCAGCAGTTTATTACCACATATGGGGTATTGCCGTAATAAGGAGAAAATGCTTTACAAATGTTGTGGTTCTTTTTTCCTTTATTCCTTGTAAAAATGTAACATTTCTATGCTTTTTCAGAAGAAAAGTTGAGTTTCATTTTCACTGCCTAATTCCACTAAATTCTGCAAAAAACCTGTGCGGTCAAAATGCTAACTATACCCCTAAATAAATTCCTTGAGAGGTGTAGTTTCCAAAATGGGGTCACTTTTGGGGTGTTTCCCCTGTTTTGGTCTCTCCAGGGCGTTGCAAACGCGACATGGCACCGAAAACCAAACCAGCAAAATCCGTGCTCCAAAATCCAAATGGCACTCCTTCACTTCTGAGCCCTGCTGTGGGTCCAAACAGCAGTTTATTACCACATATGGGATATTGCTGTAATCAGGAGACATTGCTTTACAAATGTTGGAGTGATTTTCTTGATTATTCCTCGTAAATATTACAAATGTCTATGTTTTTTCAGAAAAAAAGTAGATTTTCATTTTTACAAACTAATTCCAATACATTTAGCGAAAAACCTGTGTGGTCAAAATGCTAACTATACCCCTAGATAAATTCCTTGATAGGTGTAGTTTCCAAAATGGGGTCACTTTTGGAGGGTTTCCCCTGTTTTGGTCCCTCCAGGGTGTTGCAAACGTGACATGGAACCGAAAACCAATCCAGCAAAATCCATGCTCCAAAATCCAAATGGCGCTCCTTCCCTTCTGAGCCTTGCTGTGGGTCCAATCAGCAGTTTATTACCACATATGGGATATTGCCGTAATCGGGAGACATTGCTTTACATATGTTGGTGTGCATTTTCTTTATTATCTCTTGTAAATATTTAAAATTTCTATGTTTTTTCAGAAAAAAGTAGATTTTCATTTTTACAGACTAATTCTGATAAATTTAGCGAAAAACCTGTGCGGTCAAAATGCTAACTATACACCTAGATAAATTCCTTGAGGGGTGTAGTTTCTAAAAATGGGGTAACTTTTGGGGTGTTTCCACTGTTTTGGCAACACAAGACCTCTTCAAACCTGACAAAATTATCGACAACATTTTTTCACTAACATAAAGTACAACATGTCACGAGAAAACAGAATTGCTTGGATAGGTAAAAGCATTTTAACGTTATTACCACATAAAGTAACACATGTCAGATTTAAAAAAATTGGCTGGATCATGAAGGCCAAAACAGGCTGGGTCCTCAAGGGGTTAAGTTACCCATTAGACGTCTATGAGGGACAATGTCAAATGCCTTTGCAAAGTCCAAAAATACTATATCCACAGCGGTCCCTCTGTCTAGGCTTCTGCTCTCCTCTTCATAAAAACAAATTAAGTTGGTTTGACAGCTTCTGTCCTTAGTAAAACCGTGCTGGATATCACTTATATATGTAATGGCAGGAAGGAGGTGAAGGGAAAGTGAGCCCCAATCTACCCACCGCCCCGTCCCCGCCCACCCGCAACGACCCGCCCCAGGCGACGAGGCACAACTGGGCGGCGGCCCCCACGCTGGCCAAGTGCACAGGAAGACAAACAGGGAACACGCAAGGGAAGGGGCAGTAGCCACGGAACGCCACGAGGAAACGGGGCGGCGAACGAACAGTCAGGACCAGGACGAAGTGAGTACACCCGAGCAGGCACAGAGACAGAAGCAAGCCAGGGCAAGCAAGCAGGTCAAGCAGAACTGCAGCAAGGCAGAAGCACGGCAGAAGCAGGCTGGAGCAAGCAGCAGAGGCCAGGAATCCAAAAGAATTACAAGCACTGAGGGAGAGCACAGGGCAGGTAATAAAGGGCAGGGGGCGGGGCTAACTCCGAGAGACCAGGCCGCGATAGGCTCTCCCACTCCTGAGCCTGCCACCCTGGTTGGTGGGAGATGGTGTCAGTCGAGCAGGTCTGGCCTCAGGTGTGGATTGATTAATCCCAGGAGTATAGCTAGATGAAGTACCTGGCAGATCCCTAACAGTACTCCCCCTTTTATGAGGGGCCACCGGACCCTTACTAAGGGGACCCGGTTTAGTGGGGAAGAGGAGGTGGAACCTCCTGATCAATACCCCAGCATGAACATCACGGGCAGGTACCCAAGTCCTCTCCTCCGGCCCGTATCCTCTCCAATGGACCAGGTACTGGAGGGAGCCCTGGACCATCCTACTGTCCATAATCTTGGCCACCTCGAATTCCACCCCCTCAGGGGTGAGAACGGGAACAGGAGGTATCCTCGAGGGGGACCAGGACGGGGAGCAGCGTTTAAGGAGGGAGGCATGGAAGACGTCATGTATGCGAAAGGATGGGGGGAGCTCCAGACGGAAGGATACAGGGTTGAGGACTTCAATGATCTTATAAGGTCCAATAAATCGGGGAGCAAACTTCCTGGACGGGACCTTAAGGCGCAAGTTCCTGGACGACAACCAGACCAAATCCCCGACGACAAACCGGGGGTTAGCAGAACGTCTACTATCCGCCTGAATCTTTTGTGCGCTCTGGGACGCCTCTAGGTTCTTCTGAACCTGGGCCCAGACAGTGCACAGTTCCCGATGAACCTCCTCTACCTCAGGATTATTGGAACAACCAGGGGAGACGGAGGAGAACCTTGGGTTAAACCCGAAATTACAGAAAAACGGGGAGACCCCTGACGAGTTACTGACCCGGTTATTCAGGGAAAATTCAGCAAGGGGAAGGAATGAGACCCAATCGAATTGACAGTCAGAGATGAAACACCTTAAATATTGTTCCAGGGATTGGTTGGTCCTTTCCGTTTGGCCATTAGTTTCGGGATGGAAGGCGGAGGAGAAGGACAGATCAATCTCCAACTTTTTACAAAAAGCTCTCCAAAATAAGGAAACAAATTGTACCCCTCTGTCAGAAACGATATTGACTGGGGCCCCATGGAGACGCAGGATGTGTTTCACAAACAAAGAAGCTAACGTCTTGGCGTTAGGTAGCTTCTTAAGGGGCACAAAGTGGCACATCTTGCTGAAGCGGTCGACTACCACCCACACCACCGACTTGCCCTGAGATGGAGGCAAATCGGTGATAAAATCCATGGAGATATGGGTCCAAGGTCTCTGGGGAATGGGCAAGGAACGTAGTAGGCCCGCAGGTCGGGACCTAGGGGTTTTGGACCTAGCGCAAACCTCACAAGCGGCGACGTAAGCCCTAACATCTTTAGGCAACCCAGGCCACCAATAGTTTCTGGTAATGAGGTGTTTGGTGCCCAAGATGCCAGGATGACCAGATAGAGCGGAGTCATGGTTTTCCCTGAGTACCCTCAGCCGGTATTGCAGGGGAACAAACAGTTTGTCCCCAGGGGCGTTCCCGGGAGCTGCACCCTGATCAGCCGCGATATCAGAAGCTAAATCAGAATCCGTGGCAGAGACGATTATACCAGGGGGTAAAATACAAGCGGGATCCTTCTCGGAAGGAGGATTGGCCATGAAACTACGTGACAGAGCGTCAGCCTTAATATTCTTGGACCCAGCCCTATAGGTAACCAAGAAATTAAATCTGGTAAAGAATAGTGCCCACCGAGCTTGTCTAGGATTAAGCCTCCGGGCCGATTCTAGGAAAACCAGATTCTTGTGATCCGTAAGGACCGTTACCTGGTGTCTGGCCCCCTCCAGGAAGTGCCGCCACTCCTCAAAAGCCCATTTAATGGCTAGAAGTTCGCGGTTACCAATATCATAGTTACTCTCCGTGGGCGAAAACTTCCTAGAGAAGTAAGCACAGGGGCGGAGATGGGTGAGGGAGCTGGTACCCTGGGACAAGACGGCCCCTACTCCCACCTCGGAAGCGTCAACCTCCACAATAAATGGCTCCTCTTGGTTGGGCTGAATCAGCACGGGGGCCGAGATAAAGCACTTCTTGAGAGTCTCAAAGGCCTGGACGGCCTCAGGGGGCCAATGGAGGACATCGGCACCCTTGCGGGTAAGGTCCGTAAGAGGCTTAGCGACGACCGAGAAGTTGGCAATAAATCTCCTGTAATAGTTGGCGAACCCTAAAAAACACTGTAACGCCTTAAGGGAGACAGGTTGGACCCATTCCGCCACAGCTTGAACCTTCGCAGGGTCCATGCGGAATTCATGAGGAGTGAGGATTTGCCCTAAAAATGGTATCTCCTGTACCCCAAAGACACATTTTTCAGTCTTAGCAAACAGATTATTCTCCCGAAGGACCTGGAGCACCTTCCTGACATGCTCCACGTGGGAGGACCAGTCCTTGGAAAACACCAGTATGTCATCAAGGTACACAACAAGAAAATTACCCAGGTACTCTCTCAGGATTTCATTAATAAAATTCTGGAAGACAGCAGGGGCATTACACAACCCAAAGGGCATGACCAGGTATTCGAAATGACCCTCGGGTGTGTTGAACGCAGTTTTCCACTCATCCCCCTCTTTGATGCGGATAAGGTTATATGCCCCCCGTAGATCGAACTTAGAAAACCATTGGGCTCCCTGAACCTGATTAAAAAGATCCGGAATCAAAGGAAGTGGGTACTGGTTCCTTACGGTGACCTTATTCAGGTTACGATAATCAATGCACGGCCTAAGACCACCATCCTTCTTCCCCACGAAGAAGAAGCCAGCACCTACAGGAGAAGTCGAGGGGCGAATGAAACCCTTGGCCAGGCATTCTTGGATATACACCCTCATCGCTTCACGTTCAGGACATGAAAGATTAAATATCCTACCCTTAGGAAGCTTGGCACCAGGCACCAAATCGATAGCGCAATCGTAATCTCTATGGGGGGGCAACACCTCGGAGGCCTCCTTAGAAAACACATCGGCGAAATCCTGAACAAACTCAGGAAGCGTGTTTACCTCCTCCCGGGGAGAAATAGAGTTAACAGAAAGACATGACATAAGACATTCATTACCCCATTTGGTGAGATCCCCAGTATTCCAATCAAATGTGGGATTATGCAACTGCAACCAGGGAAGACCTAATACCAGATCAGACGATAATCCCTGCATCACCAGTACAGAGCACTGCTCCAAATGCATGGAGCCAACCAGGAGTTCAAAAACAGGAGTATGCTGAGTAAAATAACCATTAGCAAGGGGGGTTGAGTCGATTCCTACTACAGGGATGGGATAAGGTAAATCAATACAAGGCATCTTTAGAGACATAGCAAAATCCACAGACATGATATTAGCAGATGAGCCAGAATCCACGAAAGCACTGCCCGTGGCAGACCGGCCAGCAAACGAGACCTGAAAGGGAAGCAAAATTTTATTGCGTTTCACATTAACGGGAAATACCTGTGCGCCCAAGTGACCTCCCCGATGATCACTTAGGCGCGGAAGTTTTCCGGCTTCTTATTCTTGCGCCTGGGGCAGGTGTTCAGTAGATGCTTGTCGTCCCCACAGTAGAAGCAGAGACCATTCATTCTGCGAAACTCTCTACGTTGTCGAGGGGACATGGAGGCCCCGAGTTGCATAGGTACCTCCGAGTCCTCCGTGGAGGGGCGAGGAGACGGGACCTCGGGGGGAATCACAGAAAAGTCAGAGGGGAGCACACTGAAGCGTTCTAGCTGACGTTCCCTGAGACGTCGGTCAAGTCGTACTGCTAGGGCCATAACCTGGTCAAGGGAGTCAGGCGAGGGGTAGCTAACCAGCAGATCCTTCAGGGCGTCAGATAATCCTAACCTAAACTGGCACCTTAGGGCCGGATCGTTCCACTGAGAAGCTACGCACCACTTCCTAAAATCAGAACAGTATTCCTCAACCGGTCTCCTACCCTGACGTAAGGTCACCAGCTGACTCTCGGCTAAAGCAGTCCTGTCAGTCTCGTCGTAAATGAGTCCGAGGGCAGAGAAAAAACGATCAACAGAGGAAAGTTCAGGGGCGTCAGGAGCCAAGGAGAAGGCCCACTCTTGGGGCCCTTCCTGGAGTCGGGATATGATGATACCCACCCGCTGGTTCTCGGAACCTGAGGAGTGGGGCTTTAGGCGGAAATACAGTCTGCAACTCTCCCGGAAGGAGAGAAACGTCTTACGGTCCCCTGAAAACCGGTCAGGTAACTTGAGGTCGGGTTCTAGAGGTGAGGTGAGGGGTACTACTAAAGCAGCGTCACCGTGATTGACCCTTTGGGCCAGGGCCTGGACCTGTAGGGAGAGGCCCTGCATCTGCTGGGTCAGGGTCTCAAGGGGGTCCATGATAGCGTCAGCGTAGGAGAAATGGTAGACTAGGTAAGGGCTTGTAATTATGTAATGGCAGGAAGGAGGTGAAGGGAAAGTGAGCCCCAATCTACCCACCGCCCCGTCCCCGCCCACCCGCAACGACCCGCCCCAGGCGACGAGGCACAACTGGGCGGCGGCCCCCACGCTGGCCAAGTGCACAGGAAGACAAACAGGGAACACGCAAGGGAAGGGGCAGTAGCCACGGAACGCCACGAGGAAACGGGGCGGCGAACGAACAGTCAGGACCAGGACGAAGTGAGTACACCCGAGCAGGCACAGAGACAGAAGCAAGCCAGGGCAAGCAAGCAGGTCAAGCAGAACTGCAGCAAGGCAGAAGCACGGCAGAAGCAGGCTGGAGCAAGCAGCAGAGGCCAGGAATCCAAAAGAATTACAAGCACTGAGGGAGAGCACAGGGCAGGTAATAAAGGGCAGGGGGCGGAGCTAACTCCGAGAGACCAGGCCGCGATAGGCTCTCCCACTCCTGAGCCTGCCACCCTGGTTGGTGGGAGATGGTGTCAGTCGAGCAGGTCTGGCCTCAGGTGTGGATTGATTAATCCCAGGAGTATAGCTAGATGAAGTACCTGGCAGATCCCTAACAATAATACTATTTTTTGTCACATAATTCTGTAAATAGTCCCTCAATAGCCCCTCAAACATTTTCCCCACAATGGATGTTAAGCTTACTGGTCTATAATTACCCGGGGAAGACCTAGAGCCCTTTTTGAAAATAGGCACCACATTTGCCCTGCGCCAGTCCCTTGGCCCTATACCAGCCACTAGGGAAACTCTAAATATTATGTAGAGGGGGACAGAAATAACTGAACTAAGCTCTTTAAGAACTCTAGGGTGTAACCCATCTGGTCCCGGGGCCTTGTGTACATTTATTTTGTTTAATTTAACTTGAACCATCTGTACATTCATCCAATTCAGTATATCAACTGATATATTAACAGCACTGGCACCAGCTACATCATCTGCTCTTTCTTCTGTTGTATATACAGAGCTGAAGAACCCATTTAGTAACTCTGCCTTCTCTTGATCCCCTGTGACCAACTCCCCATTACCACTATCTAGGGATCCTACATGTTCAGATCTTGGCTTTTTTGCATTTATATACTTGAAGATCTTTTTGGGATTTGTTTTACTGTCCTTGGCCACCTGCCCTTCCTTTTGTATTTTTGCTGATTTTATTACCTTTTTACAAATTTTATTAAGCTCTTTATAATTTACAAAGGCTACAGCTGTACCCTCAGATTTGTATTTTTCAAATGCCTTTTTTTTTGTCATGTATTGCCCTTTTTACAGAAGGTGTAAGCCATGTGGGGTTTAATTTTAATTGTTTATACTTGTTACCTATAGGAATACATTTTGCACTATAATTACCCAAAGTAAATTTGAAAATCTCCCATTTATCTTTTGTACTATTATTTGACATTAGTACTTCCCAGTCTATATCCTCAACATGGGGAAGATGGCCTTCTTAAAATTAAGTGTTTTTGCTCTCCCAGCCTGTGTGTTCTTTACAGTATATGTAAAATATAACTAAATTATGATCACTGTTACCGAGGTTTTCATGAACATTGATGTTCCCAACAAGCTCTGCATTATTAGAAATGACCAGATCCAACAGAGCTTCACCTCTAGTCGCGTCTTCCACAAACTGGCCCATAAAATTTTCCTGCAACAGGTTGAGGAAATGTCTCCCTTTTGCAGTTGAAGCCGAACCATGACACCAATTAATATCCTGGTAATTAAAATCTCCCATTATCACTACAGTACCCGCCTGTGCAGCCTGCTCCATCTCTTTATATAGCTGAACTTCCATCTCCTCAGTTATATTGGGGGGTCTATAGATTACACCAAAATTATTTTTTTCAGTGTTTACCTCCCTTTGTAATTCCACCCACAAGGTTTCAACCTCCTCACAATCTTCACCCTCTAATGTCTCTTTCACACTCACCTTCATATCACTTCTCACATACAGACATACACCACCACCTTTCCAATTTGTCCTGTCTTTCCGAAACAGTGTAAAACCCTGTAGATTTAAAGCCCAGTCATGTGAAGAGTCCAGCCATGTTTCAGCTACACCAACTATATCTATATTTTCTTCCAGTACCAAGGTCTCCAGCTCCCCCCTTTTGCTTGCTAGACTTCTGCCATTTGTGAACATACACTTTAACTTGCCTTTAAATGTTTCACTTTCATTATCAGAAATGCGATTATTTGACATTATTTGGGCATTTTTATATTCATTGCTGTTTTGTAACGAAAGGATCTCCTTATCTTGTTGCCTAGTCCTCTCCCCACAGTCTGTTTCTCCCCCCACCAATATAGTCTGACCCCTCTCTAACCTGAAAACCCCTTTATGTTCTACATTGACCTCCCTCCTCAGCCCTAGTTTAAATACTCTGCCACCCCAGCTAGAATTCTCTCCCCCAGCACAGCAGACCCCCTTCAATTTAGATGCAAATCATCTGCAGAATACAGTTTGTGCCCCAATGAAAAGTCAGCCCAGTGCTCTAGGAACCCAAAACCTTCTCCTCTACACCAAGACATAAGCCATGTTTTGAATCTCAGAAAATGTAATAACTTTGCTTCCTAGAAAACGTTTTACCCAGGGCTGTATTTTCCACTAGGCACTGGGAGTGCAGTTTTTGTCAAAGTTGAACTTGTGACCTGACCGACCAGCGGTCAAGTCACTTACAGGGCAGGGAGAGGGGTGCGCTTCACCAGCGCTCCTCAGACTATAATACACGCTCTCTGTTATTGGATTGGCCAGAGCTGCTCACGTGAGCAGCTGTTGCCAATCTGAGAATTGTGGGTCGTGTCTTAAACTCATAGTCTAAGAAACGCTGTGAGGAATGGATGGAAGAGCAGGAGGGCACCACACCAGCTCCAGGGCAGATATCCCTAAATCATGTACTGCCTAATGCAGTGGTTCCCAACCGGGGTACCGCGGCACCCTGAGGTGCCGTGAGAACCATGCAGGGGTGCCGCAACAATCCTCTAAACCACTGCCTGGCCATGCTATCTCTCCTCCTCACAGCACGTAGTGCATATGAGGGGGAGGAGATTTTTTGCAGCCACCTTGTAGATAGCACCCCCCGCCCTTCCTGCACATAGCGCCACTGTAGCTCCCTGAAGGAGCGGAATCCCCCTGTGGCCAGGGATTCCGCTCCTGGACAGAGCGCATGATGTCTCTGTCCATATATGGACAGTGACATCAGGGAAACTCCTGAAGCGGAACCCCCGTCCAAAGCCGGCATTGTGGCTGGTGATTCCGCTCCAGGAGAAGCCCCTGGTGTCACTGTCCATAAATGGAGCAAGACATCAGGGGCAGGGGCGTAACTAGAAAAGACTGGGCCCCATAGCAAACTCTTGACTCGGGGTCCCCTCAGGTGCCACAAGCAGCCCCCGTAGTTATAGATAGTGGCCACTGTAGAATGTGCCATACAGCCCCCGTATAGACAGGGCTATACAGCCCCGCCTATAGACAGTGTCACACCCCACTTGTAGATAGCACCCCCACCTCCCCCTTGTAGATAGTGCCATACAGCCCCCCTGTAGATAGTGCCATACAGCCCCCTGTAGATAGCGCTATAAAGCTCCCATTGTATATAGTGCTATACAGCCCCCCTCCCTTGTATATAGTGACACACAGCCCCCTTAGTAGATAGTGCCACACACAGACCCCTGTAGATAGAGCCACAGCCTTCCCCCTTGTAAATATTTCAATATAGCCCCCTAGTAGATAGTGCCACACAGCCCGCCCTTAGTAGTGCCACATAGCCCCTTGTATATAGTGCCACACAGCTTGTCTGCAGTGCCACACAGCTACCCCTAGTGTATAGTGTCACACAGCTCCCCCCTCCTTGTGTATAGTGCCACACAGCCAGGGGGATGTCAATCAAACATGGAAAGGTGGGTTTGGAGGCAGGACTATGTGACTCATAACACCCATCCTTTCGCTGCAGATCATACAGTGACTACAGTGCTGATTAGAGGCAGAGTAAATATTAACATTAAGTGACTCACCGGTGATGTCTCAGATTCTAGTTATTTTCCTCTCCCTTCAGTCCAGACCTCTATGATGGATTTCTCCCGGCCACGGCCCATTTCTGCAGTTTTACGCTCAGATGTCTTCAGCTTCTCACTTTTAAAACATTTCTGCACCTATAAACAAAGTTAAAATGGTCAACACCTCTAAATATAATAAAGCACCATACACTGCACCTCTAACTATAATAGCACCATACACTGTGACCCTGATTATAATAGTACCATACACTGTGTCCCACACACACAGACACCGTGCCCCCTGTAGATAGTGCCCCCATAGCCCCCTGTAGATAATGACCCCATAAAGCCTCTGTAGATAGTTCCCTACATAGAAGCCCCTGTAGATAGTGCCCCACATACAGCCCTCTGTGGATAGTGCACACATATGGACTCCAGAGCTACAAGGCAATAGTGCTAACCACTGAGCCACTGTGCTGCTCTACATATAGCTTCGCCTATAGATAGTGCTCCACGTATAGCTCACCTCTCTAGATAGTACCTCACATATAGCTCACCCTGTATATAGTGACCCACATATAGCCCCCTATAGACAGTGCCCTACATATAGCCCCCTGTAGCTAGTGCCCCACAGGTAACCCACCCCTCTATATAGTGTCCCACATATAGCCCACCCCTATATATATAGTGCCCTACAAATAGCTCCCCTATAGATAGCACTCTACGTATAGCCCACCCCTGTATAGTGTCCCACATATAGCTCCCCCTCTATATAGTGGCCCACATTCCCACATATAGACCCCCCTGTAGATAGTGCCCCACATCCCCACATATAGACCCCCCTATATGTAGTGCCCCACATCCCCACATATAGACCCCCCCTGTAGATAGTGCTGCAGATTCCCACATATAGACCCCCCTGTATATAGAGGCCCACATCCCCACATATAGACCCCCCTGTATATAGTGCCCAGAATACCGACATATAAACCCTCCTGTATATAGTGGCCCACATCCCCACATATAGACCCCCTGTATATAGTGGCCCACATCGCCACATATAGACCCCCCCTGTAGATAGAGTCCCCACTGTAAATAACGCCACTTTGATCCCGTTCCCGCGTCATCCGGTGGCAATGCAGATCTTCTCTCTTCTGCTGGAGCTGAATGACGCAAGTGGCGCGTCGTTCAAAGTCACTGATTGGCATGTCAGAATGACTTGCCCCGTCAATCAGCGCCTTTCAAGCACGAAAGCTGCGCGATGAAGTCATCCCGCCGCTAGCGCCGTTGAAAGGCGCTGATTGGCGGGGCAAGTCACTGTAAGATGCTGAATGGTGCCCGGCTATCCAGCGCTGATGCATATATTTGTACCTGCATGCTATAGACGCAGGTACAATTACTGCAAGAGGGGGTGACTGTGTTGTCAGGCCCATACATGTTAGAGGCTTGATGGCATGGGCCCTGTAGTAGCGTCGCTACTGCTGTAGCAGCCATAACGGCTGGTAGCGGCGCCACCGGGCATATGGGGGAATGTCGGCTGGCGGCACGGGCCCCCTCAAGGTGCGGGACCCGTACAGCTATGGCTGCTGCCGCGGTAGTTACGCTACTGGTCAGGGGCTTCTCCTGGAGTGGAATCCCCGGTAACATCGTCGGCAATGCTGTGGAATTGGATTCCGCTTTAGGAGTAGCCCCTGATGTCACTGTCCATATATAGAGAGAGACATCAAGAATTCCGTCCAGGAGCGGAATCCCCGGCCACAGGGAGCTACCTTGGCACTATCTACAGGAAAGGGGTGGAGCTATTTAGCGTAAGAGGGGTGCCATCTGCAAGGGGGCTGAGTGGCACTACCTACAAGTGGGCTGTGTGGCACGACCTACAAGGGTGCTGTGTGGCACGACCCTACATAGTTTTAAAGAAAGAAAAAAATTATTGAAAAAAACAACATGGGGTTCCCCCATTTTTCATAACCAGCTAGATATAATAAAGACGCCGCAGCCTAGCATTAACAGGGTAGAATGGCCCATTGTTTTTGGGGTTCCCAGCCTAATAGGACCAGCCTGCGGCCGCCCCAGTGCCTGACCATCACTTCAAGTGGTTGGGTACTGGATTGTATCCGGCTCTTCCCAACACTCCTGGTGGCGGTAGGTACCTGGGCAATAATGGAGGGTTAGTGTTAGCCTCTTCACCGGCTAACACTAAGCCCTGCCTTAGTAATGGACGCTGTCTATTAGACAGCTGCCATTACTAAGGCAGTAGGAATGTTGTTAAAAAAACTGCACCAACACAGAATTATTTTTTATTGAAATAAGCCCCCCCACACAACCCTCATTAACCAATTTATTGAAAATAAAAACGCTGTCATCTAAGTAGTCCTCGAATCCAAAGTAGTCCAATGACCGAACCTGTAAAAAAACACATTAGTAACACTAATAACTAAAAAAAATCAAAACCTATATTATACTTACCCTCTTGGGTCTATGACAGTAAACTAAGCAGTGACAGCGCTAAGCAGTCCATTGGTTAATTTACATCCCATGATCCAAGGTAAAATATAATTGAGCAGCTAGGAAGTATCCAAAAAAATAGGGTAAAGACATTCCCCCATTTTTGTATACTTTACATAAACATTTTTGTTTAATGCGTACTTGTTTTCTACCCCAAATTAACTGATTAATCAAAGATTCAATTAGCGTAAATAATTTTTCCTCTATCCACACCGGGCAAGAAGTCAAAATATATGAAACCTTTGGCAGCAATATCATTTTAATCAAAGCCATTTTATCGCTCTTTAATAAGGGGAGTTTCTCCCAGATGCTTTCGATCTAATCTTTGCTATTATTGGAATAACATTCAGAAGCATGTAGTTTCTAACTCCACTCCAACCTTTATACCCAAATATTCAAATTCTGTGACCTGTAGAGAATATTCAATCCTCCAATCTGTACCGGCACTTCCCCATCCAAAGGCAGAAGAACCGACTTACTCCAATTTATATTCAATCCTGACATCTCCCCAAACACTCACACTAAGGGCCCTTTTACACCGGCCGATAAGCGGATGGGGAGGAGAGCGCCGATCAACGAGACATCGTTAATTGACGCTCGTTTGCTCCGGTCACACGGAGCTATGGATGGGGACGAGCGGTCGTTACTTTGATCGCTCGTCCCCATCTATTATTATGTTGGCAGCGAGTCTCCCTGTTTACAAAGGGAGATCTGCTGCCGACAACGATAATCTTTTCCTTTTTAACACCATACGACCAGCAGATGATCAAGCGTTTGCTCTTTCATCTGCTGATCATTCCCCTGTTTACACAGGGTAATTATCTGCAACGAGTGTTATATTAATGCTCATCTGCCCGATAATCGTCCTGTATAAAACCCCCTTAACTCTATTACTCTGGGCACAGCTTTTTTTCCGATTTATTAAGACACATCAGATTATCATCTGCATATAATAGCATCTTACCCCTCTCTCTTACATCCATACCCTATCATTTGGTTATCTTCTCTCATCAATATCGCTAATGGTTCGATGAAAAGAGCAAATAGAAGCAGGGAAATAGGACAACCTTGCACAGTACCCTTAGTCAATTCAAACATGTCCGTCACATCCCCACAAACCTTCACCCTTGCATTTGGAGAACAGTGCGACAATTTTACCCACCGTACAAATTCTCCACCAATGCCAACATTTTTCATTACTTTCCAGAGGAAAATCCACGGCAGCTCCTTTTTAATACTTGACATTTAATTATTGCATTAGGAAAATAACATATTCTATAGAAAATGCTAATCTGCACTTGTGAAACATTCACTTTATCGTAGCAACGCTAACTTCGTATTCTTCTGGTTTGTGTAAAATGTGCTTGTTTTAGACGTTTTTCTGTGTCCACACAAGAATAGAGGCAAATTATTTGTTACATTTTAATTCTCTTAAATAGGCTCTGTCACCAGATTATAAGTGCCCTGTCTCCTACATAATCTGATCGTAGCTGGAATGTAGATAACAGCAGTGGTTTTTATTTTGAAAAACGATCATTTTTGAGCAAGTTATGAGCAATTTTAGATTTAGTTTCTTAATGCCCAACTGGGCGTGTTTTTACTTTTGACCAAGTGGGTGTTGTAAAGAAGTGTATGAGGCTGACCAATCAGTGACCAATCAGCCTCATACACTTCTCATTGTTCCAGCCCAGCATGATCCACAGCACAGTGAGATTGTGCTATTCAGGAAATAAATGTATCTGTGTACGGACTCAATAGAAAGTCTATGAGCCCGAACACCGATACATTGGTTTTCCGGAAAAAGTCGAACAGACACGAAGCAGCTGAGTGCTCACATGAGCACTTCAGCTGCTTCGCTTCGTTCTAGAGATTGGTGGGGGTCCCACCAATCCAAACTTCTGACATGTCACTATGACATGTCAGAAGTTTGTCAAACGTTTAGCTACACTTTAACGTAATCCGAAATTATGGTTCAGCCAAATGAATACAACTCTCCTGTCTTTCTTATTACAGTATGATAAATGCCTGCCAATTTAAGATTATTTAATTTTTATCTGATCAAAGTGTATTTTATTTTAAATTGTTTATAATTGAGTTTTGGAAGCCAACAACTCATCATTGCAATGGAATGTACCATGTAAAGCAAAATAGCTTACTGCCTTGTTTCTTTTTACAAATGCAAGGTTAAAAATGTCTTCTGAAAATTTAATATGTTTGGACTTTGACTGTCCACGATAGTTTATTAAATATAGTAGAGCACAACCCATTTTCTTTATACAGTTGCCCTTAACATTGTATTCTATACAATTTCAATACAATTTTCATGGTATTAAAAGCCCAATTAGGGAATTCTGAGTTAAAATGGTGTACCATTAGCTGGAGCAGCTACAATGAGCTTTTCTCTGGAGGACTCAACATGTCCATGCATTACATGGACAGCCCATTGATTTTTTTGGTAAAACTGTGTAATGCCTCATTTCTCCTGTGGTGGAGCTACAGGGTAATTGAAAACTTGCTGCTGGGTTCTCTCACAGATTTCAGGTAACCAATAAATCTATGATCTTATTGTCGGGGGCTCTTCTAATAAAAGTGGATTGTCCAAAGTGGGGAAACGCCTTCAAAAGGAGTACCATAAACAACATTGTAAATAAAAACACAGACAACAAGAAATGCTAAATCAGAACTGTAAGGCTGGGTTCACACGACCTATTTTCAGGCGTAATGGAGGCGTTTTACGCCTCGAATTACGCCTGAAAACACTGCTCCAATACGCTGTCAAAAGACGGCGCGTAAAATAACAGCCTCGTCAAAGAAGTGCAGGACACTTCTTGGGACATAGTTGGAGCCGTTTTTCATTGAATCCAATGAAGAACAGCTCCAAATTACGTGCGTAATTGCGAGTACAAAAACAGATCCGTAATTTCAGACGTAAATGCAGTTATCGTGTGCACATACCCTAAACTGACATAAAAACGTTAACTATCTCCTTGTTGCCTGCAAGCAACATATATTATTATGGTTCTAGTTAAAGGTAAGCATGTCCACTGACTGATTCGCTTAGAAGGAAACTTTCAATATCCATTGACTAAAGTGGGGAGATATACCAAGCAAGCTGTTAATAGTAATAGAACTGGGGATTTTATCCTCAAAGGAAGTCACATTAGTAATGGAGACTAACGGAGATTATCAACTATTAAAAATGGTTTCTAATTGAGTAAAAGCGCTGTCATTGTTATAAAGTTAGGTTCTTCCGCTACTATTCATAGATCACAGATACAGCTGCAGTGTGGGCTGAGTGTGTTAGTTGTCATGAGAGAGACATCATGGAGAGGTCTGGCCTGTCTCTGTGATGTCATATAACATTATAACCACAAGCCTGAGAGACTTCCTCAGACACAGAAATATTATTTTTTCAAATTAATGAGAATGGTAATATACTAGCTAGGGTAAGGTAGAAAGTTTATGCTTGTTTCTTATACATTTACAAAACGATCAAAGTCTGGGGGGAAAAAATCCTCATTTAAACTGTGCATATAAAAATCTGTATATTGTCCTATGGTGTCAAACCTTTCTTAGACAAAAAGTTTCCTTCTTGTTGGTGACCTTTTCTCTTTTGCAATGATGACCCATTGCAATATTCATCAAAGATTTAGTAATAAAAATAAAGAAACAAACAGTGAGTCAAAAGGAGAAAGGTCCCTGCCCATAGCTTACAATCTAAATGGAATGGAAGAAGTGACACAATATTAACATTGTGCTAATTTTGTTCAGGGGTCCTGCCCCTTGTGTTGGCAATGAGAATATAGATAAAGCCTTGTGAACCAGGCACTGAGCTAGTGTTAGTGTCAACTCGGATATAAAGTGCAGAGTGATGTGACAAGGGTAGTAAGTGGAGAACATTTCAGAGAAGTCCTGCAGATGGGAGTGGGAGAATGTAGTAAGGAAGGATGAGAGTTGTAGGTCATTGGTGTGCTCAGAACATAAGTAGGTTGGTTAAAAAAGATTTGTATGATGGTGTAACATTGTGGAGAGCTTTGTAGACCAGTAAATTGTTTTTATCTAGTTCTACAAGATACAGGTGTAATGAGTGACAGAGAACAAAGACATGGGAATAATTGTTAAACAAAAAGATCAACCTGGCTGGTGCGTTCATGATGGATTGACGCGGAGCCAGTTTGTTTAGTAGTGAGTTACAGTAGTCTAAGAGAAAAATGATTAGGGACTTCATTAGTATTTTAGCAGTATTCGTGGTGAGGTAGGGAGGGATACGCTGAATCTATACTATATACTTTAATTAAATAACTTGGCAAGGACTGGGGCACATATGTATATCCATACAATCAACAAAATACATCAGATTTAAGTACGCTTTCAGAATCATTTGACTTTTTTTTTATATTTAAATAGAGTCATATCCACAATCTAATCACCAGCAATCTTTATTATATATAGCATTTGTCTTGCTGGTCACAATATCTCAGAGAATGAAACCATTCTTCCACCTTCATTTAGCACTTTTGCAATTTGATCAGATAGGATTGTGCATACTCAGAATAAAGTTTGTGTCAAGGATGTGTCCATTTTAAAATAAGCTATTAGTTGAAAGGCTCTTTGCATCCTCGATCCTCACATATGTACACAAACTGCTAAATAAATGTACCATTTAATAAAAGTTTAACTTAGACATTTATGGTATATCCACAGGAAGCCTCGCATGTTACGGTGGCCGCCGGACACAGATTCTAGGCAGGGACTAGTGCTCGACTGTTTCCGTAACTCCCATACAGAAAAATAGAGAGAGGCGTTGCCCCACTATTGGCTTGAATCTATCAGACATTTATGGCATATAATGTCGAAGTTGGAAATATCCCTTCAAAGAAGCAAAACATGATATCTTCCATAGTCTCCTCATATGACGAACCCTGCATGATGGCATAGGTCCATATTATGACCAGGACGACGATTATGACAAGAATGACTAGGACAGTGGCAGTGTGGAGATAGTGAGGAATTGTGGAGATGAATAACTACATGGTAAAATTTATATTTGTATTTCAAGGCTATTAAGAAGTATTTTTAACCTAGGATACCCCTTTTAAAGGGTACCTGTCACCAGCTTTTCACCTATTGAACTTTACTTATCCCTCACTGGTTGCTGCTATAAAAAGTTAATTGCCGTTATCCCCTGTCCTAAACTCCTCCTCCGACTGTAAATAACGGTCCGCAAACATTTTGCGCCTTTTATCGTAATAATCCGGTTTCCCTTTGTGCACACACAGCAGAAGAGGACATCAATGCACAAGCACGGGTTTGTGTGTGCTGGGGAAAGGTGAGGAGCTTCCAATCAAAAGTAAGGAGGTGGGGTAAACTCGGAAAGACTTGAGGAATGAAAATATGACTCTTTTCAAATGAAGATTTGACTCTTTTCAAATGAAGATCTGACTCTTTTCTGCTCATTAGCATACGGTGTGGGAACACTAAAAAACTGAATACTAAAGCTACAGAGCCGACTAAGAAGAGAATTATAGGTTATATAGAAATGATTTTTCACCCACTACGACCACGTATTGCTGGTTTAATAGGTGAAATGCTGGTGACAGGTTCCCTTTAAACCTCTTCCAGCCGCAGCCATTTTTCTGATTTTCATTTTTACATTCCAAAAGCCATAACTTTTTTATTTTTCTGTCTATATAGACATATAAGGACTTGATTTTTGCAGAACAAGTCGTAATTTTTCATGGCACCATTTATTGTACCATATAATGTATTCAGAAACTGGAAAAAAAAATATTTGTGTGGTGGAATGGAAAAATAACAGTGATTCCTCCATTGTTTTTTTGGGTATTGTTTTTACGCCATTCACTAAAAATAAAAATTGTTAGCTTTATTCTGCGGGTCAATACGATTATGGCGATACAACATTTATATAGTTTATTTTACATTTTACTAAAGCTTCAGCTTTTTAATGATTTTAGGGTATATACAAGTATTGATCAAATTTTATTCCATTTTTTTTGTGGGAGAGGGAAAAAAACAGCAATTCTAGCGTTTTAATTTTTTTAATTCGTACATAATTTTTACGATGCTTTAGGGGGGAAATGGGAAAAGGTTTTTTTTTTTTAACTTTGAATATTTTTTTTGTACATACATTTTTTTTTTTAGTATACTCCTTTTTACTAGTCCCTGTAGGGGACTTGCACCTGTGATCGTTAGAGTGCTTGCATCATATACTGCAATACTAATGTACTATATAGGACATACTGCAATACTAATGTACTATATAGGATATACTGCAATACTAATGTATTGCAGTACATCGTGATTCTGACAGCCTCCTAACAAGCCGTGCCGGAGGCAGGGCTTAATAGCAGTACAAAGATGGCAGACCTTGGGTCCTTCATTAGGCTCACAGGCTGCCATGACAACCATCAACAACCTGAGATAGTCGCGCGGGTGGCGATGGGCTACCAGAGGACAAGGATGCCGCAGTCGCTTTTGACTGTGGCTTCTAAGGGGTTAAATGAGTTGGATCCCGCTCGAGCAGGATCCCGCTCGTTACAGTGAAGTGTCGGCTGTATTGTACAGCCGTAACCCACATGGTATGAAGCGGATTCAGCCCGTAAATCGGCTCCATACTTCCTCTGAACGGGCTATGACATAAGTATACGTCATAAGTCGGGATGGGGTTAAAGAAAGATTCAATTGTGTACAAGCTATATTGTGTTTTCTTTACATTTTACCCTTAATCTTTATATAATATATTAATAAGGCTTTTATTGGATATGTGTTTACATTTTAAAACATAAAACCATAAAAAACCATAAAAAATGAATTATAAAATGGTCAAATTCAATCATTTACATTAACAATGTGAATGAGTAGTTTGTGAAAAATCTGCTGTCAGCATTAATACAGCCATATATGTCTGGACATTGGAACAATATGGAGATCTCTGGCAGTGAAGGGGTTCCTCTGTGTGTGTTTTTATAGAATGCATTAGCAGTTTACGTTCTCCCCGGAAACGATTGATCTAAAGTACTAAAAATTGCTGTCTAACCTAGATCAATAGTTATCCAGAGTGGCTTTCACTGAGATCGGCTTTTTACGCCCCATGCAACGTTCTATTTTCTCCCCCCATGGTGCCTATTACTCTTTCCTTGTGTTTTCCCCCTGTCTTCCAGCTACAACGTCATTTGGAAAAGCCAGTCCAAAGAAAACATTTCACACAAAACAAATCTCTCGTTTTGCGGTCTAGTCCTGAGTTCATTGTACTTTGTGCTGTTTTTCCAGACTGGCAGTTAGTGGGGAATAGAAAGTGAAATGTTATGGGAAGGAACAGAATAATTTAAAAGCAGTGAGACAGAGCAAACTGGGGTGATATAAGGAGATGTATGGAAATCTTGAGAATACACAAGGCATTGCTGAGAGATGGAATAAATAATTGAGCAGCTGAATTCAGCAATACTTACGCTTGGAAAATAAGTAAAGACTTGTTAGTGTTCAAGGAAGTTTTAGGAGCTCACTTTCCAGTAATCCTGTATTATTACCGAAAGAGAATATAGTAAGTTACTTGCGTTGAAGTTCCTCCTCATTTCTATTATCGTAGAAGAAATGCCAAGAAGCCTCTTTTTCACCCCGAACACATACTGTAAGCTGGTGCAGCGATGAATATTCACATAGTAAGTCTCTTATTAGTCTCGAACTTCGTTCCTAAATTGGGTATAGTTTCAGAAGGTTGGATTGATTAAATGATTTTTAGTCAGTTAGTCATGGTAAAACTACAACTGAGGATATAGTAGGACAGGGAAAATAAGTTTGGCACTTTTGGGAACCTATATAGGTTGAAAGCCGAATCCAATAAAATGAAGTAAAGTTTATCGTGTTTTTTTTTTTGTTTTTTTTCTTCTTTCTGTAAACAAGTTATAGTCCATGTGTAGTTTCACAAGTTAGACTTCTGTGGAATGTGAGGTGTACATTTTTGCAGCTGAAATAAAGGAGGAAAATATCTTTGACTAAAAATCTTCCTCTATAATAAGTTGATAATACAGAATATCCAATAAACCAACACGATGGGCATCAGATTTACATAATTTTATAGTATAACTTTTACTTTTGTCTTTCATTTCCTCTTAATGTTCATGGAATTTTCTGCTCCATGGACTCATGTTTTCCTATAATAAGCAATAAAATACTAAGGGGCAGATTTACTATCGTTGTTGCACCGGAATTCTGGTTTAAGTTGCCCCCTTTTTTTTGGGGCACAAGTCAAAAAATGTATTATTGATTTGCGCCAAAAAGAACAGATGTTTGCGCCTCACTGGACACTTTTCAAAAATATCTGAACAGAGGTGTAGCTTAGTAGGAAGGGGCGGGAATTAAAATGAACGGATATGTGCCAAAATTACACAAACGCTTGGCACAAAAAACTGGCATAAACTAATCTAACCAAGAGCTGGTACAAGGAAGAGAAAAGTGTCTAATATGTCTAGAAAGATGCACCAAATTTATCATACAGCGTGTCCCACTATGAAACGTGGCGCATCTTCTGACTGTCTGATCTAAGTTTACGCTGTCTAAATTGTTAGACAGCATTAGTTAATCTGCCTCTATTTGTTTTCATGCCAGCAAGCATACAAAGGTTGCAGGATGGCAGTCTAATGAAACAAGAGACCATCTCTCATCGCTGTACTTCCATAGACCTAGTGTTAGGGATCTGCCAGGTACTTCATCTAGCTATACTCCTGGGATTAATCAATCCACACCTGAGGCCAGACCTGTTCGACTGACACCATCTCCCACCAACCAGGGTGGCAGGCTCAGGAGTGGGAGAGCCTATCGCGGCCTGGTCTGTCGGAGTTAGCTCCGCCCCCTGCCCTTTATTACCTGCCCTGTGCTCTCCCTCAGTGCTTGTAATTCTTTTGGATTCCTGGCCCCACTGCTGCTTGCTCCAGCCTGCTTCTGCCGTGCTTCTGCCTTGCTGCAGTTCTGCTCGACCTGCTTTGCTTTGCCCCTGGCTTGCTTCTGTCTCCGTGCCCGCTCGGGTGTACTCACTTCGTCCTGGTCCTGACTGTTCGTTCGCCGCCCCGTTTCCTCGTGGCGTTCCGTGGCTACTGCCCCTTCCCTTGCGTGTTCCCTGTTTGTCTTCCCGTGCACTTAGCCAGCGTAGGGACCGCCGCCCAGTTGTACCTCGTCGCCTAGGGCGGGTCGTTGCAAGTAGGCAGGGACAGGGCGGTGGGTAGATTAGGGCTCACTTCCCCTTCACCTCCTTCCTGCCATTACATAATTACAAGCCTTTACCTAGTCTACCATTTCTCCTACGCTGACGCTATCATGGACCCCCTTGAGACCCTGACCCAGCAGATGCAGGGCCTCTCCCTACAGGTCCAGGCCCTGGCCCAAAGGGTCAATCAGGGTGACGCTGCTTTAGTAGTACCCTTCACCTCACCTCTAGAACCTGACCTCAAGCTACCTGACCGGTTTTCAGGGGACCGTAAGACGTTTCTCTGCTTCCGGGAGAGTTGCAGACTGTATTTCCGCCTAAAGCCCCACTCCTCAGGTTCCGAGAACCAGCGGGTGGGTATCATCATATCCCGACTCCAGGAAGGGCCCCAAGAGTGGGCCTTCTCCTTGGCTCCTGACGCCCCTGAACTTTCCTCTGTTGATCGTTTTTTCTCTGCCCTCGGACTCATTTACGACGAGACTGACAGGACTGCTTTAGCCGAGAGTCAGCTGGTGACCTTACGTCAGGGTAGGAGACCGGTTGAGGAATACTGTTCTGATTTTAGGAAGTGGTGCGTAGCTTCTCAGTGAAACGATCCGGCCCTAAGGTGCCAGTTTAGGTTAGGATTATCTGACGCCCTGAAGGATCTGCTGGTTAGCTACCCCTCGCCTGACTCCCTTGACCAGGTTATGGCCCTAGCAGTACGACTTGACCGACGTCTCAGGGAACGTCAGCTAGAACGCTTCAGTGTGCTCCCCTCTGACTTTTCTGCGATCCCCCCCGAGGTCCCGTCTCCTCGCCCCTCCACGGAGGACTCGGAGGTACCTATGCAACTCGGGGCCTCCATGTCCCCTCGACAACGTAGGGAGTTTCGCAGAATGAATGGTCTCTGCTTCTACTGTGGGGACGACAAGCATCTACTGAACACCTGTCCCAGGCGCAAGAATAAGAAGCCGGAAAACTTCCGCGCCTAAGTGATCATCGGGGAGGTCACTTGGGCGCACAGGTATTTCCCGTTAATGTGAAACGCAATAAAATTTTGCTTCCCTTTCAGGTCTCGTTTGCTGGACGGTCTGCCACGGGCAGTGCTTTCGTGGATTCTGGCTCATCTGCTAATATCATGTCTGTGGAATTTGCTATGTCTCTAAAGATGCCTTGTATTGATTTACCTTATCCTATCCCTGTAGTAGGAATCGACTCAACCCCCCTTGCTAATGGTTATTTTACTCAGCATACTCCTGTTTTTGAACTCCTGGTTGGCTCCATGCATTTGGAGCAGTGCTCTGTACTGGTGATGCAGGGATTATCGTCTGATCTGGTTTTAGGCCTTCCCTGGTTGCAGTTGCATAATCCCACATTTGATTGGAATACTGGGGATCTCACCAAATGGGGTAATGAATGTCTTATGTCATGTCTTTCTGTTAACTCTATTTCTCCCCGGGAGGAGGTAAACACGCTTCCTGAGTTTGTTCAGGACTTCGCCGATGTGTTTTCTAAGGAGGCCTCTGAGGTGTTGCCCCCCCATAGAGATTACGATTGCGCTATCGATTTGGTGCCTGGTGCCAAGCTTCCTAAGGGTAGGATATTTAATCTTTCATGTCCTGAACGTGAAGCGATGAGGGTGTATATCCAAGAATGCCTGGCCAAGGGTTTCATTCGCCCCTCGACTTCTCCTGTAGGTGCTGGCTTCTTCTTCGTGGGGAAGAAGGATGGTGGTCTTAGGCCGTGCATTGATTATCGTAACCTGAATAAAGTCACCGTAAGGAACCAGTACCCACTTCCTTTGATTCCGGATCTTTTTAATCAGGTTCAGGGAGCCCAATGGTTTTCTAAGTTCGATCTACGGGGGGCATATAACCTTATCCGCATCAAAGAGGGGGATGAGTGGAAAACTGCGTTCAACACACCCGAGGGTCATTTCGAATACCTGGTCATGCCCTTTGGGTTGTGTAATGCCCCTGCTGTCTTCCAGAATTTTATTAATGAAATCCTGAGAGAGTACCTGGGTAATTTTCTTGTTGTGTACCTTGATGACATACTGGTGTTTTCCAAGGACTGGTCCTCCCACGTGGAGCATGTCAGGAAGGTGCTCCAGGTCCTTCGGGAGAATAATCTGTTTGCTAAGACTGAAAAATGTGTCTTTGGGGTACAGGAGATACCATTTTTAGGGCAAATCCTCACTCCTCATGAATTCCGCATGGACCCTGCCAAGGTTCAAGCTGTGGCGGAATGGGTCCAACCTGCCTCCCTTAAAGAGGCTCTGTCACCAGATTTTGCAACCCCTATCTGCTATTGCAGCAGATAGGCGCTGCAATGTAGATTACAGTAACGTTTTTATTTTTAAAAAACGAGCATTTTTGGCCAAGTTATGACCATTTTTGTAATTATGCAAATGAGGCTTGCAAAAGTCCAAGTGGGTGTGTTTAAAAGTACAAGTCCAAGTGGGTGTGTATTATGTGCGTACATCGGGGCGTTTTTAATACTTTCACTAGCTGGGCGCTCTGATGAGAAGTAACATCCTCTTCTCTTCAGAACGCCCAGCTTGTGACAGTGCAGATCTGTGACGTCACTCACAGGTCCTGCATCGTGACGGCCACATCGGCACCAGAGGCTACAGTTGATTCTGCAGCAGCATCAGCGTTTGCAGGTAAGATCGACTTACCTGCAAACGCTGATGCTGCTGCAGAATCAACTGTAGCCTCTGGTGCCGATGTGGCCGTCACGATGCAGGACCTGTGAGTGACGTCACAGATCTGCACTGTCACAAGCTGGGCGTTCTGAAGAGAAGAGGATGTTACTTCTCATCAGAGCGCCCAGCTAGTGAAAGTATTAAAAACGCCCCGATGTACGCACATAATACACACCCACTTGGACTTGTACTTTTAAACACACCCACTTGGACTTTTGCAAGCCTCATTTGCATAACTACAAAAATGGTCATAACTTGGCCAAAAATGCTAGTTTTTTTAAAATAAAAACGTTACTGTAATCTACATTGCAGCGCCTATCTGCTGCAATAGCAGATAGGGGTTGCAAAATCTGGTGACAGAGCCTCTTTAAGGCGTTACAGTGTTTTTTAGGGTTCGCCAACTATTACAGGAGATTTATTGCCAACTTCTCGGTCGTCGCTAAGCCTCTTACGGACCTTACCCGCAAGGGTGCCGATGTCCTCCATTGGCCCCCTGAGGCCGTCCAGGCCTTTGAGACTCTCAAGAAGTGCTTCATCTCGGCCCCCGTGCTGATTCAGCCCAACCAAGAGGAGCCATTTATTGTGGAGGTTGACGCTTCCGAGGTGGGAGTGGGGGCCGTCTTGTCCCAGGGTACCAGCTCCCTCACCCATCTCCGCCCCTGTGCTTACTTTTCTAGGAAGTTTTCGCCCACGGAGAGTAACTATGATATTGGCAACCGCGAACTTCTAGCCATTAAATGGGCTTTTGAGGAGTGGCGGCACTTCCTGGAGGGGGCCAGACACCAGGTAACGGTCCTTACGGATCACAAGAATCTGGTTTTCCTAGAATCGGCCCGGAGGCTTAATCCTAGACAAGCTCGGTGGGCACTATTCTTTACCAGATTTAATTTCTTGGTTACCTATAGGGCTGGGTCCAAGAATATTAAGGCTGACGCTCTGTCACGTAGTTTCATGGCCAATCCTCCTTCCGAGAAGGATCCTGTTTGTATTTTACCCCCTGGTATAATCGTCTCTGCCACGGATTCTGATTTAGCTTCTGATATCGCGGCTGATCAGGGTGCAGCTCCCGGGAACGTCCCTGGGGACAAACTGTTTGTTCCCCTGCAATACCGGCTGAGGGTACTCAGGGAAAACCATGACTCCGCTCTATCTGGTCATCCTGGCATCTTGGGCACCAAACACCTCATTACCAGAAACTATTGGTGGCCTGGGTTGCCTAAAGATGTTAGGGCTTACGTCGCCGCTTGTGAGGTTTGCGCTAGGTCCAAAACCCCTAGGTCCCGACCTGCGGGCCTACTACGTTCCTTGCCCATCCCCCAGAGACCTTGGACCCATATCTCCATGGATTTTATCACCGATTTGCCTCCATCTCAGGGCAAGTCGGTGGTGTGGGTGGTAGTCGACCGCTTCAGCAAGATGTGCCACTTTGTGCCCCTTAAGAAGCTACCTAACGCCAAGACGTTAGCTTCTTTGTTTGTGAAACACATCCTGCGTCTCCATGGGGCCCCAGTCAATATCGTTTCTGACAGAGGGGTACAATTTGTTTCCTTATTTTGGAGAGCTTTTTGTAAAAAGTTGGAGATTGATCTGTCCTTCTCCTCCGCCTTCCATCCCGAAACTAATGGCCAAACGGAAAGGACCAACCAATCCCTGGAACAATATTTAAGGTGTTTCATCTCTGACTGTCAATTCGACTGGGTCTCATTCCTTCCCCTTGCTGAATTTTCCCTGAATAACCGGGTCAGTAACTCGTCAGGGGTCTCCCCGTTTTTCTGTAATTTCGGGTTTAACCCAAGGTTCTCCTCCGTCTCCCCTGGTTGTTCCAATAATCCTGAGGTAGAGGAGGTTCATCGGGAACTGTGCACTGTCTGGGCCCAGGTTCAGAAGAACCTAGAGGCGTCCCAGAGCGCACAAAAGATTCAGGCGGATAGTAGACGTTCTGCTAACCCCCGGTTTGTCGTCGGGGATTTGGTCTGGTTGTCGTCCAGGAACTTGCGCCTTAAGGTCCCGTCCAGGAAGTTTGCTCCCCGATTTATTGGACCTTATAAGATCATTGAAGTCCTCAACCCTGTATCCTTCCGTCTGGAGCTCCCCCCATCCTTTCGCATACATGACGTCTTCCATGCCTCCCTCCTTAAACGCTGCTCCCCGTCCTGGTCCCCCTCGAGGATACCTCCTGTTCCCGTTCTCACCCCTGAAGGGGTGGAATTCGAGGTGGCCAAGATTATGGACAGTAGGATGGTCCAGGGCTCCCTCCAGTACCTGGTCCATTGGAGAGGATACGGGCCGGAGGAGAGGACTTGGGTACCTGCCCGTGATGTTCACGCTGGGGTATTGATCAGGAGGTTCCACCTCCTCTTCCCCACTAAACCGGGTCCCCTTAGTAAGGGTACGGTGGCCCCTCATAAAAGGGGGAGTACTGTTAGGGATCTGCCAGGTACTTCATCTAGCTATACTCCTGGGATTAATCAATCCACACCTGAGGCCAGACCTGTTCGACTGACACCATCTCCCACCAACCAGGGTGGCAGGCTCAGGAGTGGGAGAGCCTATCGCGGCCTGGTCTGTCGGAGTTAGCTCCGCCCCCTGCCCTTTATTACCTGCCCTGTGCTCTCCCTCAGTGCTTGTAATTCTTTTGGATTCCTGGCCCCACTGCTGCTTGCTCCAGCCTGCTTCTGCCGTGCTTCTGCCTTGCTGCAGTTCTGCTCGACCTGCTTTGCTTTGCCCCTGGCTTGCTTCTGTCTCCGTGCCTGCTCGGGTGTACTCACTTCGTCCTGGTCCTGACTGTTCGTTCGCCGCCCCGTTTCCTCGTGGCGTTCCGTGGCTACTGCCCCTTCCCTTGCGTGTTCCCTGTTTGTCTTCCCGTGCACTTAGCCAGCGTAGGGACCGCCGCCCAGTTGTACCTCGTCGCCTAGGGCGGGTCGTTGCAAGTAGGCAGGGACAGGGCGGTGGGTAGATTAGGGCTCACTTCCCCTTCACCTCCTTCCTGCCATTACACCTAGTTTTTAGTCTTCCCAGAATTCCAGGTTTCTACACCACAGAGTTCTTTAATGTTATATTACGTTTTTATAGAAAGTTTCAGGAAAGGTAAGCATTTTAGCCATAACTATTTTGCAGTAAATTACAAATGCTGGCTCATCACATCCATAAATGGGTAATCTATAGTCTTCTTTTCAGTAACTTAAAGTGGTTGTACAGGATTAGAAAAAACATGGCTGCTTTCTTCCAGAAACAGTACCTTATCTGTCTATGGGTTGTATCTGGTATTGCAGCTAATTTCCATTGAAATTAATAGAAATGAGCTGCAAAACCACACACAAACCGTGGACAAAGTCCAACACTGTTTTTCCATTCCTGTACAACTCCTTAACAAAATGCATAATCTTTAGAGAAAGATACATATTTTATTATGTTCAGACAGAATCTACATATAGGTCATCACTGAATGTCTCAAATGTAGTTGTACATTCTGCTACCTCAAGAGATAAGTCAGCACCACCATTAGGGCAGAACTGGCAGTACTGTCGTCAGGGGCCCGGACCAAATTAAATAAAAAGAAGGGGCCCGCCACCGCTAACTGCTGTCACCCGCCTCTGCCCACATATGGGCTGGGCGGCACAGGCCCCTCACGCCCAGTGGCATCGCTAGCACCGGGGTGTGCCCCGGTGCTAGCGACAGGCTCATATAATTGTATCTGCATGCTCAGGACATAGATACAATTGAATACTATAGTGGTCTGCAGCCTTTAATGTGCTGGGAAGAATCCCTGTGCAAGCCGGCGTGATGACGTCACTGCATCATGCTAGCCTACACAAGGGTCCTGCCTGGAGGTTGTGAAGCACCGTCTGTCACGGGTACAGGGCAAGGGAAGTGCACTTTTTACAATTATTTGGGGGCTGTGTGGCACTATATACAAGGAGGGGGGAGTTGTGAGGCACTATATAAAAGGTGGGAGCTATGTGTCCCTATATACAAGGAGGGACCTGTGTGGCACTATATACAAGGGGGGACCTGTGTGGCACTATATACAAAGGGTGATCTGTGTGGCACTATATACAAAGGGTGATCTGTGTGGCACTATATAAAAGGGAGGGGGCTCTGTGGCACTATATACAAGGTGGAGGACTGTGTGGCACTATATGCAAAGGGTGGGGGAACTGTGTGGCACAATATACAATGGGGGAACTGTGTGGCACTATATACAAGGGGTGAGCTGTCTGGCACTATATATACAAGGGGGCTGTGTGGCACTGTATACAAGTAGGGGGCTGTGTGGCACTATATACATTGGAGAGGGTTGTGTGGCACTATATACAAGGGGGCGGGCTGTGTGGCATTATATACAAGGAGGGGGCAGTGTGGAGCTATCTACTAAGGCGGAGGGCTGTGTGTGGCGCTATCTACGGGGGGCTGTGTGGCACTATACACAAGGGGAGAGCTGTGTGTCACTATATACATGGTGGGACGCTGTGTGTCACTATACACAAGGGGGAGGGCTTTGTTCTACTATATAAAAGGGAGAGGGCTGTGTGGCACTATATACAAGGGGGGCCATGTGACACTATATACAAGAGGGGCTATGTGGCACTATCTACTAAGTGGAGCTGTATGTGGGCACTATCTACAGGGGGCTGTGTGTGTGGTGCTATCTACAGGGGGCTGTGTGTGTCGCTATCTACAGGGGGCTGTGTGTGTCACTATCTACAGGGGGCTGTGTGGCACTATCTACAGGGGATGCTGTGGCGCTATATAAAGGGGACACAAAGAGGGCACTGTTACTGATCGGGCATATTTATTGTGTTGAGCACTAAGGGATCATTATTAACATCTGGGGGTCTGTGGATTAAGAGTTTGTTTAGAGAATGGGGTATAGGTGGGGAGGATGCTGGAAAAGCGAGAAACCAACATGTCTGTGTGTCAAATTCTGCAGAGACTAGTCTTGGCTGGAATAAGTTGTCAAAGTGGTCTGGACCGGATGGAGTAAAAAAGGGAAAGTGAACGACTACAATCAGAGAAGACATCACTTGTGAGTCACTGGATATAAATGTGCTGTAATCACTTATATGGTCTGCAGAGCTCCTGTGTATAACTGGCATCTACCACTATATGGTCACCATATGGTAGTAATATTGATCTTTGTA
The DNA here is from genome assembly GCF_050947455.1 of Rhinoderma darwinii. NCBI lineage: Eukaryota > Metazoa > Chordata > Amphibia > Anura > Rhinodermatidae > Rhinoderma > Rhinoderma darwinii. The sequence goes on from NC_134694.1 coordinate 57,134,088, forward strand.
TAGTGGTTTATTTAGTAACAGTATGGGTGTATTATTGAGTCACTATGTGGTCATGGTTTGGTGGTATTATTTAGTAACAGTATGGGGGTATTATTCAGTCACTATATGGTTATGGTGTGGCGGTATAATTTGGACCTAATGTCGTGTTATTATTTTTTAATATTGGCCTTATAATATTGAGTTGTGTTTAGTAACAGTATGCAGGTAATATTTCATGTAGTATGATTTAATAACTGTATATGTATATAGATAATTTTTTTGTGTGAGAGGGCGGACATATGCTTTGGGTCTTGCAACATTCCTAGAAATCAGCGATGCAGTTCTCTACACACTGCCTTCGATGCCAGAGAGGAAAAGACCACGGGAAGAAAATAATTTAGAGTTATACTGCAGTCCAAACACCAACACATTGAAAAAGGAGCAGAGGTGGAGAGGGCTGGAGCTGCTTGTCTGGTAATAAATAGTACCAGCAGCAGCATTTGCATAATAATGCAAAATGTATGCCCTTTTCATCACAGAGCCTTTGGCCCCTGTTAGATTTTCTTTCCTGTCCCTACAGAGCCCTTGCCTGCCACCCTTACAGAACCAATTGCCCCTGGTAGATTGGGCCTGCTTCCCTTCACAGAGACATTGGTCCTGGTAAATTGGGCCTCCTCTACCAGAAAGCCCTTGGCCTCTTGTAGATTGGCTCCTTGCACTTACAGAGCCCCTTTTCCTTGGTAGATAGGGCCCCCTTCCCCTCATAGAGACATTGCCCCTGATCTCCACAGGGCCCTTTGCCTTCTCTAGATTGTGCCCTCTTTTTCATAGCAGAAGCAGCTTGCTGGAAGCCAATAAATATTACAGGAATACCCTGCAACATTTCGTTTCCTTCCATTCTACAACTGCATTAGAGATTGTAGCTTTTTCTGCAAGTCAAAAGTGACATTTGCTACATTGCATAGGACAGTGCCATTATAAGAAAACCATTTCATGATTATCATTTGATGGTATACGTTCAAGTAAGGTTGAGCAAAGGAATACAAAATACTTGTGGTCTTTTCTGTCCAGCATAGTCCCAAAGAACATGTAGGGTAAGGCGTAGCCAGCAGAGGACATAAAAAAATAATTGTAGGTTTCATGCATTTAGAAATCTCTGGGCCCAGACTATCTCACAGGTTCATACAGAATCCATAAGGAACATACAGCTGCACACAGATTGCCAACGGGTTCATAAATCCATGTGTGCATGAGGCTAAGCTCTGTCATCTCTTTTTGTCTCTTCTGCAGCTACTGATTCTATATCATATACTGATGTCAGCTTTAGGGTATGTTCAAACACACTGTTTTCAGACGTAATTTGGGCGTTTCTACGCCTCGAATTACGCCTAAAAAAACGGCTCCATTACGCCTACAAAAGACGCCCGCCTCAAAGAAGTGCATGTCACTTCTTGGGACGTTTTTGGAGCCGTTTTTCATGGACTCCATTGAAAAACAGCTCCAATAATGTCCGTAAAATACGCCACAAAAAACGCGAGTACTTACAAAAACATCTGAAAATCAGGAGCTGTTTTCAGGCGAAAACAGCTTCGTAATTTCAGACGTATTTTGCTACTGCGTGTGAACATACCCTTATCCCTGAGGGTCAGTTCACACATTGCGGACAATCCACAGCAAATACAGTAGAGGCAAAGTGGATGAGATAAAACAATTCTCATCCACGCGCTGCGTAAATACTGAGCGGAAAAAAACGCTCAGAAATTCACCTGAGGTGCGGAATTTTATTCCGCAGCATGTCAATTCTATTTGCGTAAACGCTGCTTATTTGTTGCGGGTTTTGCCCATGGAATTCAATGAGGAGGTAAAACCCAGAGCAAATAGCTGTTGTTGCGTTTTTTTGCAGGTGGGTTCGCAGTGATTCCGCCGCAAAAAAACCCAACCAAGAAAAAATCTTATATTTAGGCTGGGTTCACACGAGCATGTGCTTTTTGCGCACGCAAAAAACGTGCCGTTTTGCCTGCGCAAAAGGCACTTAACAGCTCCGTGTGGCCTCAGCATATGATGCGCGGCTGTGGGATTTTCGCGCAGCCGCCATCATTATGACACTCCGTTTGGATGTTTGTAAACAGAAAAGCATGTTGTGCTTTTCTGTTTTCATTCATCCTTTTCACAGCTGTTGCGCGAATCACGCTGGTCGCACGGAAGTGCTTCCGTGTGGCATGTGTGGTTTTCACGCACCCATTGACTTCAATATGTGCGTGATGCGCGAAAAACGCTCAAAGAACGGACATGTCGTGACTTTTTTCAGCGGACTCACGCTGAGTAAAAGTCACGCACATGTCTGCACGGCCCCATTGACTAATATAGGTCCGTGCGACGCGTGCTAAAATCACACGCGTTGCACGGACGTATATCCCGTTCGTCTGAATAAGGCCTTACCCAGGAGTCTGTGTTTCTTCCTCCAGGCCGGCCTCCTGCGATGACGCTTCATCCCATGTCACAGCCACTTCAGCCAATCACAGGCTGCAGCTGTCTCCTGGAATGAAACGTCATCCCAGAAGGCTGTCCTGCTAGCAGGCCGGCCAAGTGCTGTAGTTCTCCATAGCGAACATTCCGGGCGAAAAACTGCACCACAGTTTGTTGCGTTTTTTCGCCCGGAATTCCCTGCGGCGCACAGGGTGGATACGCTGCGTGCTTTTACGCAGCGTATCCGCCCTATGTGAACTCAGCCTTACTGTTTATTGATGCGACGGAATGCACATGTAGAAAATTACATTTCGACTACTGCCAGTAGAGGGCTGAAATAAGCTATAGGTTAAAACCGAATTATACAGCTGGAAGGTATACAGTATGAGAGCTCGTACTGATTTTGGCAGAAGTGACCCAATGCGTGTCTTTCCTGTCTATGTGTACCCTATCTTCCTTTCCTCAATGTTGAGATTATCGAGAGAGACTTATATGAGTAAGAGCTCATTTTATACTATACATTATATATGATAATGTTTTTGTAAGATCTCTATAGAATCCTCTGATTTGGTTACCTACAGTACCAGGCACGTACTGTGTAAACGGTGCTAAAATACCACGGCCCCACCTAGGGATATGTCATTAACGTTTAAGTCAAGGCAAACCCTTTTTTTATTTTTATTGCAAGAGAATATAACAAAGTACGGATTATGGACATGATTCCAACAATCTATATTAGAAGGACCTCAATGGCAAGTTCTCCAGTACTTCTGTCATATCTCTTGTCCATTCATGTTAAAGATTGCAACGTGGCTGGGGGTGTAAACCTTTTAAAGGAACAGTGGCACCCAAAAAAATTTTTTTATATCAGTTTGATGTTAGTGTTTTATTAAAAACTTTTGTATTTATTTGTGTGTTTGTGTGTTACTTTTTTTTATTTTTTTACTTTTTCTTCCCTATGGGGGCTGCCATTTTTTTTTCCATTTCTGTATGTGTCGATTAACGACACATACAGACATGGAATACGGCAGCTACAGTCCCATAGTGAATGCGAACGGGGCCTGTTCCATCTACTATGGTGTACGCCGTCTGTGTGGGAAAGGCGCATGCGCCGCTCCCACACAGTCCAAGTTGAACTGAGCGCCGTCCGGCGCCATTTTCCTGTAGACCGGAAGTCGCGGCCGGTCAGTAAGATTACTACTTCCGGTCGCGGCTTCCGGACTTGTGCACTTGGAGCAGCGGCAGAAGACGGAGCGGACGGACCGGAGGGAGCGGCGGCGGCAGGAGCAGGTAAGTGATTTCTATGTATGTTCATGTTTCAGTGTGTGTTTACTAGTGTATGTAAACCTTCTACACTGTGTGTTAGCTCAA